>NC_134707.1:118582818-118835318 GCF_043290135.1 Rhipicephalus microplus
GGGTCTCAGGCCGTTACCGAGGCATGAAGGAGGGCGACCTATGTCGCCTTATTCATGCCTTTGTACTCAGCCGTGTGCTCTACTGCACCCCCTACCTCCAACTCTCTCGCCGCGACACTGAAACATTGGACGCCCTCATCCGTCGGGCATACAAAGTAGCCCTCCACCTTCCCATAAGTACACCTACCGATCGACTTCTCAAGTTAGGCCTTCACAACACTATCGGGGAACTTATAGACGCGCACCGCCAAGCACAATACCTTCGTCTCACACAAACCGACACTGGTCGGCATATTCTACATTCTCTTGGAATCCAGATACCCGCCAATGATCCCACATTACTCCCCATACCAAGACCCCTGCACCGCGAACTCCTCATTACACCACACGTAACATGCACCCCGACCACCACGATAAACGTCGCAGAGCTCGCGCTAAAACTCTACACCTATGTTACGGCGCCGAACCAGACGCCGTATGGGTAGACGCAGCCTGCGTGGGTGATGAAGCGGTCGCTGCCGTGGTGGATCACAATCTCTCTCCCATAGGTACACACACACTCCCTCCAGACACGTCCCCCGAAGCTGCAGAGGAAGCTGCCATTGCCTTAGCAATCGTAAACACAGAAGCACGGTACGTCTTATCAGATTCCAAAACCGCAATCTTAAATTTTGCACGAGGCCGAGTTCACGTCCCTGCTTTTTGCATACTGGATTCGCCCGCTGCAACCCCGCCCCGTCAAGTGGAGTTGATTTGGGTGCCCGCGCACTGCGGGAATCCTGGAAACGAGGCCGCCAACCTCTTAGCCCGAGGTTCTTTAAACCGGGCTCCCGCGGCCTCCGATCTGGGATTCACGAAGGACCGCGCGCGCACTTTCAACGAGCTGACTCAGGCCTATAGGGCAGCACGTCAGCTATATCCCCCACCGCACAAGTCCCTGAGCAACCGACAGGCAACCCTCTGGCGCCAGCTACAAACTCACACTCTTCCCTCTCCTCTCATTCTATCGCACTATCACCCCCTTTTCCTCACCTCAGCCTGTACCCTTTGCCCTGAACCTCATGCTTCTGCTATACACATCCTTTCTCACTGCCCGGCGGATCCTCCCCCGCGGGCCCTAGAGCACCTAAAGACTTGGGAGGATTGGGAGACCCTACTGCGCTCAGAGGACCCGGTTGAGCAGACCATGGCGGCCGACCGGGCTGCCAGCGTCATGGACCACCACCAAATGAACGCTTGAGCGCAAAGGGGTCGTGCGGGGGCCCGGGAGCCTGCGTGCTCCAAACTCCTCTGTTGAATAAAGTTTTTCTCCTCCTCCAGCACCTGCCGGTCTCTTGGAACATTGTGCGTTCACCATGCAGAAACGCGCCCTTAAAATCTTACTGTTTAGCTTGTTTTTGCGTTCTTTTAGCTTTTTGTCGCTGTCCGAGGCTGCTTTTGCTTCAATGTTTTATGCGGATAAAATTATTCCGATGAAGCGCCCGCAACTTGAGCACAGCGTCAAGCCGTGGTGCAGATCTGCAAGCCTGAACTAATTTTATATTCTATTCAAATGTTCTGTTTTCCGACATACGGAGATAGAAAACGACGCCTGCACTGCAGCGATAGCGCGAGAAAACTGGGCTCCCACAGAGAGCATAGGCTTGTTCAGCCCACTCGTCAAAGGCATGTAAAGCTCAGCGCAGACTTATGGTACAGATGCGACGTTCAGACGTTATATAAGTCGAAGGCCCCCCAGTTACAGGGAACGCGTCAAAACGATAACCCAGAAAATCCATCGCAAATGTGGTTTTTTTTTTTTTTGCATAGTTTCAGCCATACCAAGTATGTGTACTGTTTAGTGGCGCAAATCACGGGGGGGGGGGGGGGATCCTGACTCCTCTTTGTGTTTAGACTGAGGGGAGGGTGGATCCTGTACAGTAGTCCCTCCTGAGATTTTGCATTTTCAACAACTTACACCTTCACTTGCTTGAAGTTATGTTCACACGTGCCATTGAAAATCACCTCATAGTCCCAGATAACCTCAGCTCTCAGATACAATGAAAGAAATAAGCATGATTCAACAACTTAGGATAGTGTTTTTTAGGACTGGTTTACAATGGCCACCCTCCCAGTCCCCTGTGCGCTGGAAGACACCCGAGCGCAGCTGCGTGAAGAACCCTTGAACGACTGGTTGGCATTCACACGAGGGACAATTCCTGGGGGGATAAAGGCGGGTTCTAGTGACGCTATCTCGCGAGGAGAATTCCCCTCAAATGTTCCCAGGCCCTCAAAGTACGAAGAGAATGGAGGAGGAGGTCAGTGTTTCCCATCTACTCTGGTGTCTAGCACCTCCCGTTTCGCCAGCTGCAGACGGGAGCAAGCGCAACAATGTGGCCAAACACCTGCCGCGGGGAGAATAGTGTTTTAGCCCTCTAGGGAAAAAGCAATAAGAAAAGGTCCCCGTATCTTTCGAGCAGGCGCGGGGAGGTCGCGCATACTCGATAATCCGTGACATCATTGCGATTGGGAGGATTTATCCACCGTGTGAATGGAACCGAATCTGTGTCTTCTTTCTTAAAGAGTGGGGGGGGGGGGGGGGAGAGAAGACAGGACACTTCTGCGCTTTCTTAAAGGCTCTTTTACGAGAACTCTGCCATCTGGGAGTTGTGGCCAGGCGGCCTGACTTTTCTCTCAGCTTTTCTCCCCAGATAATAACTGCTGTGTCTTTGCCACGCCCTCTCTGCCTTTTTCCTGCTTCCCCCTTGCTTTTTGTAAACCTCGAAAGAAATATAACTTGTGAGCTGGATTCGTGTGGATACACATGCATCATGTATGAAATATCAACGGATAATATAGCCTGGAATGTACTTAATATGAATTTTAAAGTACGAATTGCGCCACTGCACGCAAAACGGCAGTATTAGTTTTCATATAAACTACCAACCGCCACCATCGTGACGAGTTTGTGTTGGCTGTCATGATCATTGCGAGTGCTAGCAGACCTTAGAAAAGGTTATGAAACATAATAGAAAAGGTTGGTAAACACCCCACGATTGTTTTTATATTGAACCACGATTAGGATATTTTTTCGCCATTTATTTCAATCAATTACACCAATTAGCCTTCGCGCTACTTCTCGTATGACCTTCCAAAGGTTCATTGCACAGAAATGCCGCGACAGCTCCTTTATCATTGCTTCTCAGCGTCGCAGCTGGTCCCGAGAGGAGTATGGTTACCAGCCGCCTACGCTGCCACTTCTGACGTAGCTGCATTGCTTGTCGCTTTCTGCAAGCGGCCCGTTTTTGGATGCCATAATACGTACGGCCGCGTTGCGCCATTCAGGATCGATGTCTCCAAGGTTAGTGGGTGCAACAACGCGTTTCATGTTATGGCTAGTGCATCGACGTAAAAGTTAACTCCCCTTCATGCTCTGCCAGATTGTCGCTTTACTTGTCGGCGAGAAACCGAGCCAGTCTAAGAACCGCCCCTCGAGTATCCACCTTCAGTTCCTAGTAGGTGACGAAGAAAACGTTGAGCTCGTCTTTGAAGGCGTAAGCCGAGGCAACGTGATCAAATTATATTCCATTGCCAGCGCAGTCGCCCTCCAGAAATGCGTCGAAGAATTCCTCGAATGTTCCACTCCAGAAGCGATACACGTCCAAACTGCTAGTGTGGTGGAAGTCAGAGACGCACATGTCCCACGGATTCCTTGCCACGTATACGTACTTCGCATCTTGGTTCATGGAGTCTTTCCGTAGGGGCAGGTGGGTGGCAAACAGGCACAGTGGGAGACTTGGCTTCCACCAATCGATTTGGACGACTCCAAGCATGCGCATGTCACGCGTAAACTTTTGCAAGCCACTTACGGGTTCTCTTTCCTTTAGAATCAACTGTGTAACGTACATCACCTAGTATGTACCACTTTTGGGGAACGTGGTGAAAAGCACGTTTCCTTTCCATGCTCGAAACTCCAATGCTGCCCTCGAGAGTTCAGGGCAGATGATTGGACTTCGTGAGATGGCGTCTATAATTTGGGAGTAAGGCTTTCTTCGCTCCATTGCAACAACGTCCGAAGAGCTCCTTATCTGAAATGAAGGAAGACATGACTGTTATTAACCAGCTATGCGCATAAATTTCTTCAGTGAACGTGACAAAAAAAATGCAGGTGCACTCACTGCAATACCTGTTGAAAATGCGGAGCAGTAATTAAGCTGTCCTCTGATAAACTTAAGGAGCGTATATTAGGAAGCTAGTAGAAAAGACATTATTTGGGGATCTTAAAGAACGCCTGGTACGAGACACCGGAGAAGAGGTAGACAGGACCAATTCAGCCTGTGCAAGCGCGTCCTGGCATTTCACCCGTGCATCCCTGGCAAGCCTCAAAAGGAAACCTTCGATTGTGAAGCAGTCGCGCCCTTAATCACACCCTCTAGTAAAAAAAAAAAAAGATGGCAGTAGTTTCGTTCCTAATAGTTCTTGCAGGCACTGCAACGAGTTCGCTAGCTACAGATCACATGCTCTAACGATGTCCCTCGTTGCGGGGCACGAACCAGTGCAATGAAGAAAAGTGGTTATCCGCTTTCAAGAGCTCCGATGTCGGGGATCAACTGTGGGCTGCCCATAGGACCCACGACGCGGTGGTAGAGCTTGGCCTGACTGTCATAACGGGGGAGTGGCCCGCTGTGCCTTGAGTCTTGCACCTCAGGACTTCAAATAAGGCTTCACATTCATCCATCCAACCATCCTTCCGTTAGTTTTTACTCGCACAGACGGGGCGGACGCTTGAGGTGGCAATCGTGTTCGACCAGTCACCGCGATACGTCGCGAAAACGCGCGTTCGGCGAGCGTCTGCAGCATCAGCATTTCCAGGCGCATCTCTTCGCCGTTCAGGTGTTCATGTTTTGCGTGTTGCTGTGAGTATGTTCAGTCTGCGAGCTTTGGTTTATTTAAAGAAAGGACGCGGAGACGGCGTGCGAATTATGCATACCATGATGCCACGTTGACTATACCGGCTGGTACACGAAGGTGCGTGTGCGTGCTCTCGATTTCCCAAGCGAGCGAAAACTGGGGAACACATGGACACGCGTGGTACCACGGGAAACCTCTCGATGCGGTGATGCTCCGGCTATGTGTTTTAGGGGCGAAGTTCGCAAAGCCATGGGTTTGTCCTCACTAGCTCGTACGTGACCGCCTAGGTCGATTGTTCACTCAGCAGGTGCAAACGAATTGATGGACAGGCAGACGGACTGAAGGACGACTCACGGTTTACCTAAAACCCTCCGAAGATTCACCTGACTCATCATCATTGACTCCGTGGATATGCTATGATTTTTTTCTCTTTCATTTAATTTCTTTTCTCACGCTAGTTTAAACGCATATCACTTTATTTTACATATGTATGGAACTGTAATTTTTTTGTATCTGTGTGTGTGCCTCGCTGCCGCTACTTGACCCTATTGGAAAAATTGCCATGGTGAATACTGGAAAACATGGTGGGCGTAGTGGAAATAATAGTGGGCATGGTGGAAATATTAGTGGGCATGGTGGGACGTAGTGGAAAATATGGTGGTTATGCCGGGACATACTGGGTTGTATGGTGTACAGATGATGGGTAAAGTGGAAATGATGGTGGAAAGCAGAGGCTAGATAGTGGGCAATAATGGAACACTCTGCCCACCATTGCGATAATGCTGGGAAGCCCTAAGCATATGGTGGGTGGTGCTTATCATGGTGGGCTACATGGTGTACCAAGCTGAGAAACTTTTCCCACCATTGCGATAATGCTGGGAAGCACTAAGCAGATGATGGGTGCTGCTTGTTATGGTGGGCCACATGGTGTACCAAGCTGAGAAGCTCTGACCACCATCGCGATAATGCTGGGAAGCAGTAAGCAGATGATGGGTGGGCTTATAATGGCGGGCAATTCATATAGTGTACCAAGCTGGGATCTGTACACTACATGTTCTACCACCATGATTTCCACCAAAGGTTAGGCCTACTGACCGAGCCCGTACAATTGTGTTATCCGTGCTTCCGGGTTTCAGAATACACGATTACGACGATTAAGTATGACAATACAGTGCAGCCATATGGCATCATGCAGTTAACCTAAATGAAGCATTTTTCATTGTGTAAGGTGTCCGCTCAAGAAGCAACAAACATCGATGCGACGCGATTAAAGCACTTCCAGAGAACGTAATTAAGCGTCCTCTCACCGACAGCCGCCGGTCGCACTCGCCGGCACTTCTCTAGCTTTTGTACGAGAACTCAGACGTGGCAATTCATGTGCTTGGTGAACCATTATGATAGCGCAATGTTTCCGGCACACTGCATTCGTTTTGGCCAAGCCGTTATGTAGTCGTTGCTTTAGCGAAAGAGCTACAGCATTGCGCTGGAGCGACCACCCTCTACATTATGCGAAAAGCATCCCAATACTCAATCAAATAAATTAGGTGGGCGTATCTATGAAATGAGCCTAGAAGCGTCATAAAGCGTGAGCAGATGTCACCCTTTAGAACGAGCGCGAAACGGATATTAAACTTGGCAGACCCCGCCGGTAAACTGTTGCTGCTCCCCAGTCCACTTGGTTTTTTTTTTCATTGAAGTTGTGAACTGTAAAAAAAAATAGCACTACTGCCATTAACATAGTGGCAATCGTTACAGGCCGCAGTTGCTCGTGTTTAATAAATGTGCAATATTTAGTAGCAGGTGTAGATCTCATCTATGTTGTGTACACGACAAACATAACTTAAGTTGAACCTTAAGTTTGTATCCCAACTAAGTATTTAACATGCAATGACCGTCATGTTGGTGTGGCGCAGTGGTTAGCGTCTTCGAATGGGAATGCGCAGGTTGCACGTTCGATCCTCCGTAACGCCATTTTTTTTTTACAGGACGGGTGTTTTTTATACCGTTTTTATAGAATTCTTTTTTATTTTTTGTGGCAGCTCATCACGGTGATTCTGACGTCATTTCGCGCTCAAGTGTTGCCGGCACTGCAGCACCCACCATACCCACCATGCGCCATGGTGGGTGGTGGTTTCCACCATGCCCACCATTCGTTTTTTTCCGATAGGGTCGAGTACGAGCTCCGTAAAGCAGATTGTTGCTTTTTCCCCACCACTTCCATCATTACTTTTTGTACTGATGGTAAAAATTATTATTATTATTATTATTATTATTATCATCTCCGAGAATTATATGGTAAGCTTGCAGAGTACCTTCCCGTTATCTCCACTGTAGAAGTCCTATAGGTCTGTGTTTGCAAGCGGGAGGGCCATTACGTCCTGGATGCTACGTTATTACAAGTATAAGAAGGCTATTAACAAAGCATCCGGACGTCCTTCTGATCCAGGCAGAATGTGTAGTGCCCGAAGACGTTGAGCTACTTGACATGCAGAGACGTGCTGACTGTGGACAAAGTGATCAAAACCTCTGTCGTTCGCGAACACACGGACTTCGCGAGGTATTTGTACCGAGAAACGCCGTGCCGTCACCAAGCTGACACTGCAATTTCTGGTGAACGAGGAGCAATCCGACCTCCGCACTGGTGAGGATGGTCAGAAAAAACAGTGCTAAAACAAATCCCGTAGTGCCGCAGGAACCTATTGGTGACGGACTTTTGGGTTGAGCCAAATGGCACAGTTCTGGACGCTGCCGATAAAAAAAAAAGACGATCCCAACCTCCTCAGAACGAAGAGGTGTATTGCTCCTCATGTGCCACGAGCACAAAACGAATCTCGATTGTTTAAATCGATGTATTGATCCTATACTTTTATTAGATTTGCTTCAAAATATATACGTGCTCGATCTTGAAAAAAAAAAACATTGCGCATGGTAGATCTGCGAGATGGATGGATGGATGGATGGATATGGCTGTACCCTTTAGATCGGGCGGTGGCTAGCGCCACCAAGCCGTAACACCTAATGAACCAAAAACTATATTTATTTTTTTCCCCTTAAAAAGTGAGTTTGAGGATTCGTACTTTGCAGTGAAGAGTTTAATTTTCACTCGTGTCTTGACTTTAGCCACCAATCAGATAACCTCCTTCTGGTTAAGTCTACCCGCTTAAAGTTTATTTTGCCCTCCCGGTCCCTAAACCCCAGTGCTTTGAAAAACTCTGCGCCATCATCCTGAACTATAGGGTGAAGCCCTTTACAGAACATTATCAAGTGTTCGGCAGTTTCTTCTTCCTCTCCACACGCACTGCATACTGTGTCTACCCCTTCGTATTTGGCCCGATATGTCTTCGTTCGCAGTACTCCCGTCCTGGCCTCAAACAGTAGAGAACTACCCCGAGTATTATCATAGATCCTTTCCTTGGCAATTTCCTGCTTAAAAGTTCGATAGATCTCTAGTGCGGACTTCTTAATCATGCCCATTCTCCACATGTCAGTCTCCGTTTCCTTCACTTTCTTCTTAACCGATAGTTCTTTTTGGTTTGGCCACCTGCTGTTTTCTAAGTATTTACCAGTCAACTTCCTGGTTCGCTTCCTCCATTTTGTATCGACATTCTTCATGTACAAGTAGCTGAAAACCTTCCTAGCCCAACGCTCTTCCCCCATTTCTCTCAATCGTTTCTCAAATTCTATCTTGCTGCTAGCTTCCCTGCCCTCAAATGATGTCCATCCCATATCACCTTGTACTCCCTGATTTGGTGTATTCCCGTGAGCTCCTAAAGCAAGCCTACCTATTCCACGTTGCTTAATTTCTCATCTTGCTTGAACTTCTGATCTCATGCACAAGACCGCATTGCCGAACGTCAGCCCAGGAACCATGACCCCTTTCCATATTCCTCTCACAACATCATACCTATTGTAATTCCACAGTGCCCTATTTTTCATGACTGCTGCATTCCTGTTACCTTTAGTCGTCACGTATATTTCGTGTTCCCTCAGATACTCGGTCCCATTGCTTATCCATACGCCCAGATATTTGTATTTATCTGTTATCTCTAGCGTGACCTCCTGTATTCTAAGCTCACTACCTTCGTTGTCATTGAAAATCATGACTGCTGATTTTTCCTTACTGAATCTAAAATCTAACCTATCTCCCTCATTACCGCAGATGTCCATCAATCTCTGCAAATCTTCCTTGTTGTTGGCCATTAGCACTATATCATCTGCGTACATTAATGCTGGTAGTGCCTGATCAATAAGTTTTCCTTGTTTGACTAAAGAGAGGTTGAAGCCCAGTCCACTTCCCTCTAATTTTGCCTCTAATCCTTGTAGGTACATCATGAATAATAAGGGTCACAGGGGGCACCCCTGCCTAAGCCCCCGTTTTACCTCTGCAGGCTTGGATACCTGTTTTTCCCACTTTATAACTACCTTGTTACCTTTATAGATACGTACCCTTTAAAAGATTAGTGACTACATGTTCCACGCCTAGTGTGTCCAGTATTCTCCACAATTCCTCTTGAACCACGCTATCGTACGCTCCCTTGATATCCAAAAATGCTAGCCACAGGGGCCTGTGTTCCTTTTCTGCTATTTCGATGCACTGCGTCAGTGAGAACAGATTGTCTTCCAACCTCCTGTGTTTCCGAAACCCATTCTGCAGTTCCCCCAGCACCCCCTCATCCTCTATCCACGCCTGCAGTCTTTCCTTTATAATTTGCATCGTCAGCCTGTAGACCACTGATGTCACTGTTATAGGACGGTAGTTGTTTATGTCAGCTTTTTCCCCCTTTCCTTTATAGATCATGCTCATCCTGCTAAGTTTCCATCCATTGGGAACTTCACCATCGATTATTATGTTGCTCACTGCCTCTCTCAAAGCCTGCTTAGACTTCGGACCTAATGTCTTTATCAGCCTAATTGGAATGCCATCTGGGCCTGTTGATGTACTACCAGGAACCCTTTTCTCAGCCCTTTCCCACTCTTGTTGTGAAAATGGAGCCATTGCACCACTTGATTCGTCCTTGTCTATTGTGGTGCATAAAGTACTTCTTTGTTGAAAATTTTCTGTCACCCTTGTTCTTATATATTCAATAGCTTCGTCCCCTTCTAGCCTAGCACCTTGGGCTGTAGTTATAAAACTCTGCTCTAGGCTCGTCTCATTTCTTAGGGAGTTTAGACGGTTCCAACATTTTGCAGCTGCCTTTTTATCTTTTTTATGCACTTCTGCCAGCCACTGAGCTCCCTTCCTTCTAATCTTTTCATTGATCAGAAGGGATGCATCCCTTCTACAGCTTAGAAAGGTTGCCCATTTTCTTTCAACATCATCTGTCGGTTCACCCCGCTGCTTAGCATGTCTGTGTTCCCTAGAGGCTTCCTGACGTTTTGCTATGGCTCTCTTAACTTCCTCATCCCACCAACTTTTGAGTTTGTGTCTTCTTTTCCGGGGTGATTTGTCACGCGTCTTAACAAGCTCTAGCTCAAAGAGTCTAATTAGATTCGTGTATGTCCACACTGTCTTGTTATCCTCCGTGATTACTTTCTCAATTTGTTTAGTGGCTATTTCAATTTGCCTTTCTGGATAAAAATTTTCCTGTAGTTGCTCATCTTGTCTCCTTCCCACTTTCACTGATCTTCCAAAACTTAGCTTGATACGTTTGTGATCGCTACCCAGACTTCTGGAGCCACCTTCATCTATGTGCATTCCCCTGAGCTTATCGTACATCCTATGTGACATCAGTGCATAATCTATCGTCGACTGAAGCCTTCCTACCTCCCATGTTATTTGCCCTTCACACTTCTCGGTACTGTTGCAAATGATCAAATCAAGCCTTTCACACATATTCATGATCATTTTGCCTGTCGGGTCGGTATACCCATCTATATCTTCTATGTGCGCATTCATGTCTCCTAGTATAATTATCTCGCACTCTCTGCCTAACTCCTGAATGTCCTTTGATATACACTCTACCATTGCCTGGTTTTCCTCTCTGGCCTTTGCTCCCGTCCACAAGTACACGAAACCAAGGAGTGTCATTTGACCTGCCACTTTCCTTTTTAGCCATAAATGTTCCTTGCACTCCTGCTTGACCCTTTGCCAGTCTGTACTTTTATGAATGAATGCCCCAATACCACCCCCCTTTCTGCTGCCTTCTGTTCTGTTACAATATTCCCACGCGTAGTCCGGATTGTTCGGAGGTTGTTCCATGTCCCCGAGATGTGTTTCTACGAAACCGTATACCATCGGCCTCTCTTTCCTTAGCTGTTCTTCTATCTCTTCCCACTTCAGCCTGTTCCTACCACCCTGCATGTTAATATACCCTATGTCTGAATTGGCTCGGCGCTCGTGGCTACGTCTATTTATGCCCCGGACTCTACCTATCTTAGATATTGGTGCCACTTTGGAATCGTATCTGTCCATACCAGCTGTCAAAGAGTCTCCCTGGTTGGGGGAATAACCTCCCTCGAGCAGCCCCCTCTGTTTCACTAGTCCGCACCTATCGAGTGACGTCACAAGGAAAGAGCCTCGATTGATTTGATTGATATGTGGGGTTTAACGTCCCAAAACCACTTCATGATTATGAGGGACGCCGTAGTGGAGGGCTCCGGAAATTTTGACCACCTGGGGTTCTTTAACGTGCACCCAAATCTGAGTACACGGGCCTACAACATTTCCGCCTCCATCGGAAGAAAGAGCCTCGAGGCTGGAGTTTTCCGACGAGGTGTTGCCTCTACTCTCCTCCTTAGACTCTTCGTACCTCTCAGATCACTCCTTCTCACCCTCATTTCACTGTTCTGTCTCATTGCTAAGCTACAATGAAGACAATTAAAACAACACACTGACCACGATACAAGCACATAAAAGCAAGACCAAGCTTCCCGTACTTGTGCACAATTAAAAAAAAAACTTTTGAAAAAGGTTCACGAATATTTATTTTTCATTTGTGAACAAGACTCGCGTTCGGGAGTCGGAACGTCTTACTTTTATTTGCTTGCATCAGTGTTTTGTTTTAATTGTCTTCATGTCTGTTCCACGCTCATAGAGCCCTTTCAGCTCTCTTTAAAAAAAACGGATTCGTTATCACGTTTACAGACAGTTCTCATGTGACTTTTTTTGTGTTCCCTCCATATTTCCTGTTTCTGCTTTCTATGTAAACTCACACACAATAATAATAATAATAATAATAATAATAATAATAATAATAATAATAATAATAATAATGTGAATATCTGTGAAGTTGTACCATATTTTGTTGACAACCATTGCCAAACCTTTGTGGCTTCAGCTTGTATTAATTTGACTGAGCACCTTTACGTCCTTCATTCTTGAAGAGTGCTAAATTTTACACTCGGGCACAAAATTAATTGTACCTTAAACTCGCAAAGGTGCCTGTCTGTCTGTCTGTCTGTCTGTCTGTCTGTCTGTCTGTCTGTCTAGCCGCCCACGTCTTGGTGATCTCGTGATCACTTCCACGGTAAACCAATATTAGTATGGAAGGACGGTTTGACGATTACGACTCGCGGGTCATGACGTGCATAATTTAACAATCTCGTTGCGTACGTCTTCAAACACTTTCCGCCAGGCAGTGCCTAATACCCGCCGGTGGGTATGTGCTACAAGGTGATTGACACTTCATATCTAGCCAGGAACGACGAGAACACACATGGGTAATTTTAACGCGTGAGCGTCAAGAAAAAGTTGACATCGGCTGCGTTGATCTGACGAATGTAAAGAAAAAAAAATTGGCAGATCACACGTACAGTGGGAATCGATGATAAGCGAAGCACGAATGAGAAATGTTGATATGGCACTTTGAAATCAGCACAGCGTTTGATTAACGTGCGCGTGTTTCCTTATATCAACCTTAATATGCTAACATGACTAAGAAACTAAGGTATACTGTCTACTTCCGAGGTGCACAGCTATTTGTAAATTTGTTTGCAGTTTATTTGGTCCCGTGATTTCACAATTTGAAGCTAGAATTTCCAACAAGACGTTAGGAGTTGCTCCTAAAAGCCCGTTATTTGTGGTGATGTAATATTGATATTATGCATCGCACTGGCTTCTACTTTAATGCTAATAGGTAATGCGTTTATACTTTATAGAGTACACCGTTCGCAAACTATGGCAAAGTATTATGAGCAATTTATGCTCATGCATGCCACAAAACTCGTATGATCTTTTCTCAGCGCAGAACGCATATCGGATTGCGATGATAACGAGAGGAAAAACTGAATCATTATCCGTATCTTCATTATTGTGTGTCTAGTGTAATTCACAATTGTTCTAAATAAATGAACATGGCTCTAAGAGGGCATGGAAGTGAGTTGTGCAACATGTTCCGGCACATGTGCAACTCCCAGGAATTTCATTACGTAGCATCGTGATTTACACTGAGTTTAATCTACATTTACGTACCAAATCAGCGGAGAATGAGCACTGTATTCCACCTTCATAAATCATGCGGCTTCCAAGGCAACAGAGCAGCGCGATTCGCAAGCATTAAGCGCCCCTAACTGTTTGTCCTCAGACGCCGCTTCCTTTTTTGCACGAATCAATGTGGTGATTGGAAAATTACGGAGCGCAAAACAAAATATTCACAAGAACGAGAGAGACGGGATAGGCGCTTGTGAATTCCCTCTCGATGTACTGTTTTGCGCTAGAAACGTTTCCAATAGAACAGCACCATCTCGACGAGTTTCAAGTTTTGTAAATGTAGTGAACTCTAGAAGAGGTCGTGGTGACAACACATACTATCAGCTGTATCATTTCCTGCCATGTGATACGTTGAAAGCTTTCCGACTGGATTCCAAGGAGGAAGGGGGCAGGAATTCACACAACGCTCCTGCCGTGAGCGACGCTTAGTCACTGGCAAAAACGAATTCCTTGAAACTGTAATGAGGTCCAACATTTCTGTGGCCCCCTGAGAACTTGAGGAGCTTCTAAACATTTTGCCAGCACACCTGCAGTTTAGGACTCCATACCGAAACAGCATATCAGCGCCCGTTTTTTTTTTTATTTCTCTTTTTTTAATTCAAACTCATTTCTATTCATAATCAGGTTTGACACGCGGAAGCAATTTCGGCGGTTCCTCACCCGTCATTGTGTTCGCCCAGTCCATTCTGCGAAAAGCTTGACAACACGGGCTTTTCCTAGGCTCAAGTTACTCATACCCGAGCTTTTGTGTTCTTTGTACGCCCAAGGAATGTAGACAGGCTACAAAACACAGCAACGAGCTCTTATCTCCGGGTTCAGGGCGTGCAGCCCAGATATTTGTATTTATTGCAAAGGTGAGCATTAGGCAGAAGTCTGCTTGGTAGGGAAAACAGAAAAATGAAAAAAAAAACAGAAAACTCCAGCCACTATTTTTAATATTAAACCCGATGTTTAAAGCCTGATCAGCTTCTTCTTTTTTTTTTCTTCAGGGGTGAGGAGGCCTGAGGTGTTTGCCACGACTCGTTGCAAGCCCTGGAAGTAGATGGAGGGCAGTGTCCCCAGTGGTGCGGTTAGTATCTCCCACTGTCTGCTGAATGTGTCAGGATTCGAAGGGGAGCCGCCGGCGAAGGTCTCTATCTGTTTAGATCACCGCGCTGTTGGGACTGATATGGTGGCCAACCCGCTAACAATTTTCTGCCTCAGCCCTCCGTTCACTGATGATCTGACGGAAGTCATTCCTTTGCTGCCACAATTTTCCATAGAAGTTCTTGGTTTAGCCGGCGCACGCGATCCTGCACACGGCGCCCGGTTAGTTGTTAAACAGCTAGAGCCGAACACTAAGAAGATCTAGTGAGAGTCTACTAGCGAGGTTGAACACATGTGTGTGCGGTGTAGGTGGCAGCTTCTAACAGTTGTTGAGGTAGGAGAGTTAGCGGAGGCGGCTCGATAGCGGGATTAGGGTTGAGCTTAGGGCTGTCGGGCGCTTGGTCCAATGGTCGGGCGGGCGATGGTTAAGGAGGCTATAGGAAAACCACGGGTGAGAATGAGCTGGTGCAGGGCGAATAATGCAAGCGCTGGTGCTACTTGGACGAGACAGAATTCTTCAGTTGGACTGACGCCCAGAAGGCGAGCTTCCGTGTGCAGGCTGTGCGAGACACTGAAGGCGGCCGTGCAGCGCATGGAGGCTAGTATCGAGGGGCTTCAGGGGGAGCTTAGGGCGGAACGGGAGCAGAGGATAGAACTCCAAAAACAGCTCGGAGCATCGCGTGAGCGGGAGGAGGCTACCGCCAGCCTATTAGAGCAAATGAAGGGCGACCTTCGAAAAGAACGGAAAGGGCGGACCGGGCTCGAGCAGTGGGTAAAGAATCTGATGGCGCTTTGCCCCGGCCCCGAGCGGTGTGACACGGAAGGCATGGGTAGCGGAGAAGGCGACAGGCGGGAAGGGACAGGCGAGAATGGAGGTCAGGGGGCCGCTGTGTCTGGCCACAGCACGAGGCTCCGAGAACATACGTACAGCTCGGTGGCGCGGCAGTCTTCGAGCAGGGCAGGACAGACGGCAGAGAGAAAAACAGGTGAAGCGAACAGGGGCGCAGTCACAAACAGGAAGCCAGCGTTTGGAGCGTAGAAAGGTCCTAGTGGTGGGGGACTCTGACGTGGCCAGGGTTAGGGATGGCGTCTTCACGACAGTGAAGGAAGATGGGAGAGTGAGGGTGGAGGATCAGTCAGGGAAGAGCATGGTGGATGCACTGGCCAAAGCTCAGGAGGTTGTAGAGGACAGCATGGAGGGTGAAAATCTCGTCATTATTCATGCTGGGCTCAATGATGTGTTGAAAGGCTAGGATTAGAACGTTCAGAGACAGTTAGAGGATGGGATGCATAAGCTTCGAGAAGCGTCTGGGAGTGTGCATCTGACCATGTGCACAGTCCCAGAGGTCTGGGAGCAGTCTTGTGGGATTGAAACGAGGTTAGTGGAGGCCAACTGTGTGGTCAAGGGTATGAGCCAGCAACTCGGATACAGCGTAATGGAGGTGAACCAAGACGTGTACGAGCCCGGCGCTCGCCCCTTTGCACAGGATGACATTCACTACAGCGGTGCGACGGGCAGGAGGGTCGTTAATAGAATGGGCTGTCAAGCCACAGGTTTTTTAGGGGGACCCAGAGCCCTGAGGCCAACAGTGAGCCAAAGATGGTTCTAAAGGGGCACACATATTCAAGACACACGCTCAGCAGCAGTGGCACCGAAAGGCCTGTTCGCGGTATCCCTAACGACCGTCTTCCAACTTGCAGGAATTGACGCGCAGCAGCTTCACAGGAGCAGGATACGAATGAACACGCGACGACCAAAGGACCACGTGCTGACCTACGTCATCAAGGACCATCTTCAAGAGCAGTGAACATTGAGCGCAATAGCACACACGCTCAGCAGCAGTGGCACCGAAAGGCCTGTTTGCGGTATCCCTAACGACCGTCTTCCAACTTGCAGGAATTGACGCGCAGCAGCTTCACAGGAGCAGGATACGAATGAACACGCGACGACCAAAGGACCACGTGCTGACCTACGTCATCAAGGACCATCTTCAAAAGCAGTGAACATTGAGCGCAATAGCACACACGCTCAGCAGCAGTGGCACCGAAAGGCCTGTTCGCGGTATCCCTAATGACCGTCTTCCAACTTGCAGGTTGGTGCTTGACCTTATTCTTTTACACTGTTTTAAACGTTAGCGAGAGACCTGGTTGTCGCTGCTGCTGAATGAAATGGCAAAAAACTGCGTTGCCTGTCACAAGTGTATCCCAACTGATTCTGTGTATTTATCATGTTCAGAGTACAATTATGAGTATCATCTCGGTTCATGCTCAGGCGTTACCGAAAGCGCATACAAAAAGAAATAGTGTGAGGCCAGAACTTCTTGGAAATGTCCGACTTGCAGAACCTCGAATGTTCGAGGCGGCCCGAGTAATGCAAAAGAAAAAAATGGACCGTGAAATAGACCTTGCTAATGAAATTGCTGAAATACACGGTAAACTGAACATACTACTGACAATCAAAGAGAAAGTGGACGCACTAGAAGGCATAATTGCCACCGTTGATACCATTTAAAAGTCCGTACAAGCAATGTCCGATAAGTACGATGAAGTAATAGCACAAATGAAAAAACAAGGTGCAGATATAGACTGCCTAAAGACACGAATGAAAAAGCTTGAAGAACGCGCGAAAGAGCAGAAAATTGACAAACTCAAGCAAGAAGTGAACGATCTAGACCAATACGGCAGAAGACTAAACCTTGAAATTCACGGGCTTCCGCAACAAATGAATGAAAATGTTCTCGAAAAATTGAACATACTTGCAAATGACTTGAAGCTGCCTAGGCTGTCAGAATCGGATGTAGAAGCCGCCCATAAGCTTCCGAAAAGAGCAGGGCAAGACGAGGCTGATAAGCCCACCCCTATATTGGTACGCTTCACATCTCGACTGACGCGAGATATCTGGCTCAAACAGCGACAAGAACTAAGGAAATCGAAGTCCAAGACCTTTTTCAATGAAAACTTAACTGCACAGAACAAAAAGCTGTTCTGGCTGATGAGGTGTAAAGCCCGTGAGCTGCATTATCAGTTTTTTTGGGTTAAGAATGGAAAGATGTTCATGCGACGAAGCCCACGTCATCAAATTGTTAACATAAGAACTGCTGAAGATCTAAAAGGGCTGCGGTAACTAAAAAAAAAAAAAAACTAGAAAGTTCCTTTTCTGGCCGACTTAATTCATGGCTTTTTTCACACAGGCGCAGAATTATTATGATGCCTTTTCTTTTCGGCAATTAAAAGCTACACGAAACGTCAAACACCTATCCTTGTTAAATCTAAATGCCCGTAGTCTAAGGCACAAACAAGAATCTATAAGCCTTTTTTTCGATACACTCGAACATAATTTCGATATCTTGACATTCACAGAAACCTGGTTTTCTGGTGATAACCCTGATGTACATTTCGCTGGATACAAATGTATTCAAATATCGCGAGAGAACAGAAGAGGAGGTGGTCTGGCGATTTATATTAAAAACTCCCTCCAATATGAAAATACTTTGGAATACTCCCATATTGAACTTGGCTATGAGTGTTTAATTATCAAATGCATCGGCACAATTGTTGTCCTCATGTACAGACCCCCTTCTGGTTCTGTTACTGTGCTTCTTAATTATCTTGAAAGTGTTCTAGAATACTGTTGTCAATCTGGATTTCCTGCGATTTTCTGTGGTGACAATAATATAGACTTATCGGCAACAACATCTAATAGGCAAAACTTTGTTGATACTTTCTGCTCTTTTGGGTATCAAAATGTAATTAACATGCCGACAAGAATTACAGACATATCTGAAACGCTACTCGACTTATGTTTTACAAACTATCAGCCATTTGAATGCGACGCAGGTGTACTGATAGCAGACTTAAGCGACCACTTGCCCTTATTTATTTTCTTCAAGTCATACTTGTCCAGACATAACCAAACTATTCAGAATACAACCATTAAATGCAGAATATTATCTGCGGATAAGATTGCGATTTTTCAACACTTAGTTGAAGGTACAGACTGGAACTCTGTGACAGAGATCAAAGATCCCGTTGCTTCATACCGCCTCCTTCCAAACACTATCAAAGGTCTCTATGACATTGCATTTCCTAAGACAACGATTAAAAAAACCCGTAGTTCTAGAAAACCATGAATAGATTCACACCTTTTAAAAAGAATAAAAGTGCGTGATAGTCTGCTTAGTGTATTTATCAGAACAAAAAACTGGGACACATTAGCTACATACAAAAAAATTAGAAATAAACTTGCCACTGATATTAAACAAGCGCGTTTCGCGTACTACGAAAATATGTTTGCTGGTATATCGAATGACTCCAGAAAAGTTTGGAAAAAGGTCAATGACCTTATGTGCAAAGATGATAAATCGGTTATATCGAAGCTCGTGATAGACGGTGAACCATGCTCAGGTCCGCCACTTGCAGATAGGTTCAATGAACACTTCCTTAGAGTTGGCGATTGTGGGACTACTGCTGGGGAGATAAGCAATCATACTTATGGAACTAGCAACATTTCATCCTGTTTTCTTGTTTCCCACATCAGAATCCGAAATATACAAACTGTTGCAAAAATTAAAAAATAATTGTGCATGTGGCGTGGCTGTCTTAAAACTCCAGCCTATTAAAGCAGTTGCCCATACCATAAGTAAGCCGCTTTCACATATCGCTAACACAATTCTTAGTTCAGGCATTTTTCCTGATGAGCTAAAGATTGCAAAAGTATTTGTCATCTTTAAAGGTGGTAATAAAAATGACCTTAATAACTATAGGCCTATCTCATTATTACCTATATTCTCTAAAATATTTGAGCAAGTTATCAACCTACGACTTTCAAATTACTTATTGCAAGAAAATGTGATAATACAACAACAGTATGGCTTCCAAAAGAAAAAATCTACTGAAACAGCACAACTGGATATTAAAGAAAAAATACTTGACAATTTTGAAAATAAATTACTTACCATAGGGATTTTTCTCGACTTCAAAAAAAGCGTTCGATTCGGTTAAGCACCATATTTTATTACGGAAACTCGCTTCATATGGAATTGGAGGAAAGGCTCTAGAACTTATAAAAAGTTATCTAAGCAATCGGCAACAGTACACCAGTCTCGGCGACACTAAATCAAACGTAGGTAATATAATTTGTGGCGTTCCACAAGGATCAATCTTGGGGCCTTTGCTATTCTTGATTCATATCAATGATCTACCTAACATACTGCTAACACCCGGTGTTGTTCTCTACGCAAACAACACCAATATATTCTTCGCCGGTAATTCTCTCAATCACCTTGAACAACAAGCAAACCTGTGGCTGACACATCTGACTGGCTTAAGTGTAATAGATTAGAATTAAACACCAAAAAAACAAAATATGTTTTATTCCGCCCACGCAATAAGGCTATCACAAGCGAGCCTACAATAATATTTGAAGGGCAGAAAATTGAACGTGTCACAGCGCATAAATTTCTTGGGATACTTTTTCAAGAACACTTAGACTGGTCCTTACACACCAACCACGTTCGTACCAAGATTTCCAGATCCACGGGTATAATCTGCAAATTGCGACAACTCCTCCCTCTGTGGTTGAAAAAACAACTATATTATTCCATTGTTCACTCACATCTCCATTATTGTCTTCTTGTATGGGGGAATACGACTAAAGCAAACACTGACAAAATTCACACCTTGCAAAAAAAAGCTATACGACTAATATCAGGGGTGTCAATCAGGCATCATACCGCGCCTCTCTTTAAGGAACATAAAATACTTACGGTAACCAACGTCATGAAACAAAAATTGGCAATGCTTATTTATAAACAGGTACAAACGGATCGCTCAGGGTTTTATCAGAGGCTTCTCCTGAGAGATCACAGTCACAACCTACGGCACAGGGTGTATACATATGAGAAACCACGTACAAATTACGGCACACAAAAACTACTGTATCAAATTTCACATTTCCTGAACGAACAACCGATTGTAGCTTCTCTAATTGATAATACAGTCTCATATGGCATTTTTAAAAAGAAGATACAGGAACACTTCCTATCTACACAAACGTAATCACCGTCACCATCTTTGTTTCATATTCCCTGAAGTATTTTCTTGTGTAAATCACATTAACGTTTGGTTATGTTATTTAAACTGTGTTTCAATTATTGGTCAAACATATTCCTTATTGATGTTGTTGTCTTTTGATTGTTGAAACCTTGTATTCAAATTTAAAGTTTCTTTAGGCATTTCACATGTCTTACATTAGTGTTTGTTTATGTCCTCTACAGTTTGCTTCATATCTCGGACACGCATATGCTTTATTTATTTCACTGCCTGCGCAAATTTTTCGCTCATTTATGTTTTCCTGTACACGTTTTGCATGTAGAAACTTATTTATGCTTAATTTCTTATTGACTCTTTACTTTACACTGAGCACTGTGTTATTTTGGTGGGTTTTGGGTTTACAGGGGGCAGGTGCTTTGTCAGGCTTTTATGCCTTTTCGTTGGTCCCCTAGGCAAATTGTACCTTTTTTTTTTTTTTGCTTTTGCCTGAAATAAATTTCAACTTCAAGCCACACAGAGCCCGTGGGAGAAGAAATCGACGCAAGCACAAGGGCCGAGCTAAGTCAGACATAAGCTATGTTCACATGCAGGGTGGCAGGAATAGGTTAAAGTGGGAAGAGATAGAAGAGCAGTTGAGGCAGGAGAAGCTGATGGTATATGGGTTTGTGGAGACACCTTCGGGACATGGAACAACCTCCTGACAATGCGGACTACGCGTGGAAATATTGTAATAGAAAAGAAGGTAGCAGAAAGGGGGGTGGTATTGGGGCATTCATTCATAAAAGTACAGACTGGCAAAGGGCCAAGCAGGAGTGAAAGGAACATTTATGGCTAAAAGGGAAAGTAGCTAGGCAGATGACACTTCTTGGTTTGGTGTGCTTGTGGATGGGAGCAAAGGCCAGAGAGGAAAACCAGGCAATGGTGGAGTGTATATCAAAGGACACTGAGAAATGAAAAAGAGAGTGCGAGATAATTATACTAGGAGATATGAATGCTCACATAGAAGATATAAATGGGTATACCAGCCCGAACAGCAAAATGATCATGAATATGTGTGGAAGGCTTGATTTGATCATTTGTAACAGTACTGAGAAGTGTGAAGGGCAAATAACATGGGAGGTAGGAAGGCTGCAGTCGTTGATAGATTATGCACTAATGTCACAGAGGGTGTATGATGCACATAGATGAATGCACATAGATGAATGTGGCTCCAGAAATCTGGGTAGTGATCACAAACGTATCAAGCTAAGTTTCGGAAGAGCAGTGAAAGTGGGAAGGAAACAAGATGAGCAACTGCAGGAAAATTTTGATTCAGAAAGGCAAATAGAAATAGCCACTAAACCAATTGAGAAAGTAATCACTGAGGACAATAAAACAGTGTGGACATACACGAATATAATTAGACTGTTTAAGTTAGAGCTTAAACAGTCTTAAGGCACGTGACAAGTCACCCCGGAAAAGAAGACACAAACCCAAGAGTTGGTGGGATGAGGAAGTTAAGAGAGCCATAGCAAAATGTCAGGAAGCCTCTAGGGAACGCAGACTTGCTAAGCAGCAGTGTGAACGGACAGATGATGTCGGGGAAAAAAAAAAGGGAAATCTTTCTAAGCTGTAAAAGGGATGCATCCTTTCCGATCAATGAAAAGATTAGAAGAAAGGGAGCTCAGTGGCTGGCAGAAGTGCATAAAAAAGACAAAGGCAGCTGCGAAATTTTGGAACCATCTAAACTCGCTAAGAAATGAGACGAGCCTAAAGCAGAGGTTTACAACTACAGCTAAAGGTGCTAGGCTAGAAGGGGGCGAAGCTATGGAATATATAAGAACAAGGGTGACAGAAAAATTTGAACACAGAAGTGCCTTGTACACCACAATAGACAAGGATGGATCAAGTGGCGCAATGGCTCTATTTTCACAACGAGAGCGGGAAAGGGCTGAGAAGAGGCTTCCATCAACAGGCCCAGATGGCATTCTACTTATGTTGATAAAAACATTAAGTCCGAAGTCTAAAAAGACTTTGAGGGAGGCAGTTAGCAAAACAACAATCGATGGTGAAGTCCCCAATGGATGGAACCTTAGCAGGCTGAGCATAATCTATAAAGGAAAGACGGACAAAGCTGACATAAACAACTACCGTCCTATAACAGTGACATCAGTGGTCTACAGGCTGGCGATGCAGATTATAAAAGAAAGACTGCAGCCATGGATAGAGGATGAGGGGTGCTGGGGGAACTGCAGAATGAGTTTCAAAAACAAAGGAGGTTGGAAGACAATCTGTTCTCACTGCACAGTGCATCAAAATAGCAGAAAAGGAACACAGGCCCCTGTGGCTAGCATTTTTGGATATCAAGGGAGCGTACGATAGCACGGTTCAAGAGGACTTGTGGGGAATACTGGACACACTAGGTGTGGAAGATGGCATCACTAATCTTTTAAAGAATATCTATAAAAGTAACAAGGTAGTTATAAAGTGAGAAAACAGATATCCAAGCCTGCAGAGGTAAAATGAGTGCTTAGGCAGGAGTGTCCTCTGTCACCCTTGTTATTCTTGATGTACCTACAAGGATTAGAGGCCAAATTAGAGGGAAGTGGACTTGGCTTCAATCTCTCTTTCGTCAAACAAGAAAAACTCATTTAACAGGCACTACAAACATTGATGTACACAGATGACATAGTGCTAATGGTCGACAACAAGGAAGATTTGCAAAGACTGATGGACATCTGCAGTAATGAGGAAGGTAGGTTAGATTTCAGATTTATTAGGAAAAAATCAGCAGTCATTATTCTTAATAATAATGAAGGTAGAGAGCTTTGGACACAGGAGGTCACGCTAGAGATAACAGATAAATACAAATATCTGGGCATATGGATAAGCAATGGGACCGAGTACCTAAGGGAACACGAAATATACGCAACGACTAAAGCTAACAGGAATGTAGCAGTTATGAAAAATAGGGAACTGTGGAATTACAATAGGTATGATGTTGTGAGAGGAATATGGAAAAAGGCCATGGTTCCTGGTCTGACGTTCGGCAATGCGGTCTTGTGCATGAGATCAGAAGTTCAAGCAAGATTAGAAATTAAGCAACGTGGAATAGGTAGGCTTGCTTTGGGAGCTCACGGGAATACACCAAATCAGGGAGTACAAGGTGATATGGGATGGACATCATTTGAGGGCAGGGAAGCTAGCAGCAAGATAAAATTTGAGAAGCGATTGAGAGAAATGGGGAGGAGTGTTGGGCTAGGAAGGTTTTCAGCTACTTATTCATGAAGATTGTCGATACAAAATGGAAGAAGCAAATGAGAAAATTGACTGGTAAATACTTAGAAAACAGCGGGTGCCAAACCAAAAAGAACTATCTGTTAAGAAGGTGAAGGAAATGGAGACTGACATGTGGGGAATTGGCACGATTAAGAAGTCCGCACTAGAAATCTATCGAACTTTTTAGCAGAAAATCGCCAAGGAAAAAATCTATGATAATACTTGGGGTAGTTCTCTACTGTTTGAGGCCAGGACGGGAGTATTGCGAAACAAGACATATCGGGCCAAATACGAAGGGGTAGACATGGTATGCAGTGCATATGGAGAGGAGGAGGAAACTGCCGAACACTTGATAATTATCGGTAAAGGGCTTCACTGTATAGTTCAGGATGATGGTGCAGAGTTTTTTAAAGCACTGTGGCTTAGGGACAAGGAGGGCAAAATAGACTTCAAGCGTGTAACATTAACTAGAAGGAGGTTATCTGATTGCTGGCTAAAGTCAAGGTGCAAGTAAAAATTAAGCCCTTCACTGCAAAGTACCAATCTTCAACTTCACTATTTAAAAAAAAAAAGATAAATCTAGTTGTTGGTTCACTAAGTATTACAGCTAGGTGGCGTTAGCCGCCGCCCGATCTAAAGGGTACAGCCACATCAATCCATCCATCCATGCAGTCGCTTCACGAATATGACGTCATGGCCTCTCCTATATATTTCCTTCCTCCATGAAAGTCACATATGAGCTCATTAGCAAAGCGATCAGCTTCAAATGGCACTGCAAATGGCTACGTCTTGTCAAGAGAGTTTGAGGTCAGGTAAAAAAACAGACGTATTTTGTTTCCGTTATGGTTCGTTTTCAACTTCTTACATTCCTGTGGTCGTCATCCACGCTGCGTTAACTTGGTGACTCGTTTGCTTCTGCGTTGCACCAATTCACTCTCCATCGGCCGAAGAGTAATATTTGTCAGAGTTTAAAATCCCCAAAACAGATCACATTATGAGGGACCCAGTTTTCGACCACCTGGGGTCCTTTACTGTGCATTTCAGCACACGGGTCTCATGTATATTTGCCTCCATCAAAAATGCTACCACCTCGGATTTTGAGCAGCGACGATCGGGTTGATCTTCTAGCGAGGGACAAGAGCGAGTGCTCGTTTCACTGGAACCGCCGGGTGGTACCGGTTGTTCTCTCTCATCTCACTGGCGAGTCGTGTGTTGACGTGTGTAACAAACTACAGTACATGGCACCAGAGGGTGCTGGGGCACACCATTATGGCGTCATACAACAACGGCACTATTATGGCGTTATACACAAGTTTCTTGACCCCTGTAGTTGTCAACTGCTCACTTCAAAAATTAGAAGCGAACGCCGCGAGGGAACCGAAGGGCCATCGGGAAGACTGCTGCCTGTACACCTGTAAACTTCAGTGGATTAATTTGATGTAAATTGTATGGTGCTAACAGCCGTATCCGCAAATGCAGGCGAACATATTTCTAGGTATGTTTGCCACCACACAAAAAGGGAGACTACATGACTGGCCGTTATTTCCGGAGCCCTCCACTACGGCTACTCTCATAATCATATGGTGGTTTTGGGACGTTAAACCCCACAAATCAATCATGACTGGCCGCTCTCACTTGGCACTCCCCTCGATAACTCATTATCCTCAAATACCTACACGACACATGATCGACACGTCGATGAAAACCACAGAGAAGCGATTTCGATTACACGGGCTTCCTTTGCTGGGCTCTTTAGTCCGACAGGGCACGCCGCGCGGAAACGTAATGATAGCAACAAAACGCGCCTTCCCAGCCTGCTCACATGGAGCAGTCTCCAAACCCCTGTTTCGTCATTTCCTTTTTTTTTTTTGTCACTTGACCTCGTTTTGTTTTACGTTTTGCAAGACTGAACAAAATTTGGCATCATTAGCTCTGAATTTGGAAGTGTGTTTCAAATCCCTATGGTTATGAGAAAGAAAATATTTTTAAGTGCTTAAGTTTTTGCCATGAATTAATCTATCACAAAAACTAAAGCACTTAAAAATTGTTTTACTTAAAACACACCATGGTTGCAGTGAGTGTGGTCCAGTGATGCTAGTTTGCAGGGTTGCAACAAAACGAAGGTATGGCAAATCAGTAATATACAAGCTAATAGTAAGGGTGAGCATATATTTGACATTTGAAATATATTTTTAATATTGTTTGCTATTCGATTCGCACTGGAATTCGTACTATTCGAACTGCCCAATGACAAATGCTATTATTGTCCGGCTGAAAGCGAGTTCACATTTTTAACATGCTTCACCTCATCACACTCATAGTGCGACAAAGCTGACTTTCGGTCTCCACTATGAGTGAGCTTTCCAAAGACGGTCAATGTATGAATGAACCCTTCAGCTTTTCAATACGCTTCACCTCATTACACTATCCCATTGAGGCAAAGCTGCCTTTCAGTCTCCGCTCTTGCTTTTGCCGTGTACGTCTCTACCTTTTGTGTCTTCTGCACTACCCATTCCAATCTGCCCAACTTGCCACACCTTTTCCCTTATCAGTAGAACTTCCCAAAGATAAAGTCAACATCTAATTGAAAGTGGCCCCTCATGATTTTCAATCTGCTTCAAATCAGATTTCCGTCTTGCATCAAAGCTGCCTTTCAGGCTTCGCTACAGTTGCTAATATATTGACTCAAGAAAACGCCGATTCCAACATGAATTAAAAATGTGACAGAGGTGAAGGCTCAATTAATGCTGTATAGGACCTGAATTCCAGTAGAAAGTTCGTAAAATAGAACACCAGAGATTTTTAGCATTCAGAATTTCAGGTGTTCTTACATAGTTACATCTATGAGGTACACTTGCAACTCTGGAATTGAAGGGAGCACACCTTCGTCTGCCACATTAGTACGGCTTCCACAGAAGCTGAAAGAAGAGGAGGGGCTGGAAGAGAGGAGTCATGAAAGCGTCTAGTGTAAACTTACCTTTCATGGAACAAGTATATTGCTGGGCGGTATGCACCAACCTCCAAATGCTACGACCGAGTACCTTTATGTCATGCAAGGTTATATTGCACAGCACACCAATTCACATTCAAATATTACCATCACAGGTGATTTCCATTCACCCGGAATTAACTGGACTAACCGTTCGCATGAAAATACCGACACAAGTGCTGAACAATTGTAGTATATGTCATTTCCTTTTTTTCTAGATCAATTAGTTTCTGAAACGACCAGAATAGTTGGCCTCTCATGTTCTCTTCTCGATCCGATATTTGTCAGCAGTCTATTTCATGATAATACTATGAAAGTGGTATCTCAGACCACAAAATCATCGTATTCTACTGCCCTATTTCAGGCAACAGTGAACATGTAAATTCGTCAATAACTGTCATCAAAGATTACTCTGAATCAAATGAACATGCCATCTCGCATTATTTAGGCACTCGTTTTCTACAGTTTTCGTTGATACAAGTTGTAAATACGTGATGGTTACATTTTAAGCAAACTGTATATTTTTGAGAAGAAAACTACATTCTCTCCTGGCAAAAATGCGTTAATAGAAAAAACTTTTGGGTTTCACGCAAAACCATTCACCTAAAAAAGAAAATTAAAAAGGAATGCAAGAATAAAAACACATGTGGTCGACAAGAACTTGCGCGCACGCTACAAGATAAGATTCAAGCAGCCAAGGAACGTTTCTGTATCTCTGTGTCGTCGAAAGAAAGAAAGTCTCTGTGTCGTCGTTTTGTTCTCGCGCTATAACTATCGCCATGCCATACCAACTAGCCCAAGCTGCCACACAATTTAGCAAACACAAAAAAGACATACCCAAAGGACATAGAAAAATGAAGAAAGGAGGAAAAAATATTGCAAGAGTATGAAGCTACACGTAGACGGAAATGAAAGAATAATACACAAGACATGATGCTATGCACATGCCTTGAGTGTTCTTCTTTCGTCTCCAGCAATGTGTGCTGTGTAGCCTTCCATGATGCATCACCAGCTAGCCTACTAAGCCATTCATAGCGAAACAGCAACACGCTAGCCAGGACCGGCACGAGTAAGCTGGAGCCCCCCGAAATGCTCGCCTCCCCCGTGTTATTATTATTAGTATTATTACTATTATTTCACAATGCTGCAGGTCCTCCTCAGGTCGATGCAGGAGTAGGTTGAAAAAAAAAAAAACCATCTATACAGAGCCATAAGCATGAGCCCATATAAATGACAAGAAATATGAATATTATGCAGTAAACAAGGTCTACATATAAACAGCAACCAGTATTATAACTGTCAATGTTGAAAAGGTAGCATGTGAAATACTAATGATACCAACTATTTTATCATTTGAAATCTAAATTCTGAATGCTGCTAATGAATTCTTCGACAATGGAGCAGTTTACAGTATCGGCAGGCAGCACATTCCAATGGGAAATGGTTAGAGGAAATTAAGAATATTTGAAAGTGTTAGTATGACAGGGTTGTTGGCGCATTTTTTTTGTTATGATTTGTCCGAGTTGAATGCCTGAATTGCGTATGAATGTATGTCGCTTCGGGTATTCGATAAGATTCTTGATAAAGGAGGTATAAAAATTTTAGTGTAGAAACCAGTCTGCGTTGTACAAGTGGTTGGATATCAGCCCTGACCCTCAAGTTCATAATGGATGTTTGTCAGGAATACTTTGAATATATAAACCGCAATGCCAGGTTCTGTATGTGTTCCAATTTATTGGCTAAATATTTTTGGTGTGGAGACCATATTATGTCCGCATACTCTAAAGCTGGTCTAATGAGTGTTACGTTTAATGCTGAAAGGTGCGTTTGTAGTTTTTTCTCAACAAATGCAGCTTGCTTAGAGCCTTTTGAGCCATTTCATCAGAGCGAGCTGTGATGAAATGGTTTTATTTACAGGAGGTGAGCGATGGTCCTTCGCAGCAGCGCACTGTGATCATGCCAAGACTCTTCGTCTTCCTCTCTTTCTCTTCTCTGCCTTTTACAAGTCGGTTACAATACGTTATTTATATAACATTCCCAGTTTAATTTCTTCGTTACCCCAAGATATTTGACTTCGTCACGTTTCTTCAGCGGCACGTCGTTGATAGTATACTGATACTGAAGAGCGTCTCTTATAATCATATGGTGGTTTTGGGTCGTTTAACCCCCCATTTATCAATCAATTACTGATACTAAAGAGGTTTTTGTTTATGCGTAAAGGGAATACTAGCTGTTTTAGTTGTATTTAGTTTCATTTCCCATTTGTAGCACCAGATTTGTATAGAAGCTAAGGAAATAGTAATTCTATTTGGTCGTCCCTGCTATTTGTTGTTCTGTAAACTATGCAATCATCAGCAAATAATTGCATCTGAGCATGTGGATAAATGCATGATTGAATATCAATGATGTAGATCAGGAATATTAGTGGCACAAGCACCGAGCCTCCGGCACACCAAAATAAACGTCAAGGTAATCAGACACACAATTATTCCCTGCTGTGCACTGCATCCTGTTTTGAATGTAGCTCTTTATTCATGAAACTGCTTTTTTGTGTATACCAATGGCAATTTAGTAACTAGGCCTGCATGGGGGACAAAATTAAATGCTTTTGAGGAAATCTAAAAAACTTGCATCAATTTGGCTGTTATCATTCAGCTATATTATGACTTATCTCAAATAGTTTGGTGATAGTTGGCAGTCCTGAACAGAAACCATGCTGCTGGTTGTATAGTAAGCTGTTATGCTCTAAATGTAATATGATGGCCTTATAAATAGTATTTTCAAACAATTTACAGTACGCACATGTTAATGAAACTGGCCTGTAACTATTAACTTTCTGTTTAGAGCCAGATTTATGCGCAGGTACTATTTTCACAAGTCGTTCAGTATTACCATTGTTTCCAATGATCGCTTGTAAATTACGTACAAATAACTTGACATGCAATCTGCGCTTTTCTGCAAAAAGGCATAAGGTCGGGACCACGAGGTTTTTTTACATGCAGTTTTTGTAGGAGGCGATAAATTCCTTCTTGAGTGATGTCTATTTCTGGCATTGGATTGTTGCATTGATAATGGGGCAGGGGGTCGTTAGATGCATTTCTGGTAAATACCGATTGAAAAAACGCATTAAACCTATTTGCTATGACGTCAGGCTGTACAATAGTTTCGTTTGCAACAGTAATCTGAGGTACAGTATGTAGCTCCTTCGAGAGATAGCGCCAAAAGGTTTGCGGTTTTTCCGTCATGTAAGAAGGCAGATTGAGCGTAAGAAAATGTTCCTTGGCTGCTTGAATCTTATCTTGTAGTGTGCACGCAAGTTCTTGTAGACCACATGTGTTTTTATTCTTGCGTTCCTTTTTAGTTTTCCTTTTTAGGTGAATGATTATGTGCGAAACTCGAAAGTTTTCTCTATTAACGCATGTTTCCCGGGACAGAATGTCGTTTTCTTCCCAAAAATATACAGTTTGCTTAAAACGTAACCATAACGCATTTACAACTTTTATCAACAAAAACTGTGGAAAACAGGTGCCTAAATAATGCGAGATGGCATTTTCATTTGAGAGTAATCTTTGCTGACAGTTATTGACAAATTCACGTGTTCACTGTTGCCTGAAATAGGGCAGTAGAATACGATGATTTCGTGGTCTGAAATACCCCTTTCACAGTATTATCATAAAATAGACTGCCAACATATATCGGATCGAGAAGAAAACATGAGGAGCCAACTATTCTGGTCGTTTCAGAAACTAATTGATCTAGAGAGAAAGAAAATGACATATACTACAATTATTCAGCACTTGTGTCGGTATTTACATGCGAACGGTTAGTCCATTTAATTCCGGGTGAATTGAAATCACCTGTGATGGTAATATTAGAATGTGAATTGGTGTGCTGTGCTATGTAATCATGCATGACATAAAGGTCGTAGCATTTGGAGGTTGGTGCACTCCGCCCAGTAATATACTTGTTCCGTGAAAGGTAAGTTTACACTAGACACTTTCATGACTATGTACGCCATCTGGAATGATGAATTTAGGGTTTGCTTTAATCGCAACAAGCACTCCTTCACCACGTGATTCTGTGTTTTTTCGGATCAGTCAATAATACGACAGTAATACTTCTCAATCCTGGGTAACTTCATGAAGCCAAGATCCGGTGATAACTATAACGTAAGGTTGAAGGGCTGCAACTGTGCATTCTAGCAGGCTGAGCTTATTTCCTGCACTGTGAGCATTCATCCATAAAGCTCTGACGGTTTTGGCACTTTGTTGTCACCTGTTGTTATCAGTTGTCGGGTCAACACATGGGAAAAGTGTTGGTTTTGTTCGAATCTTTGACCCTCATATTCACTCCAGATAAACGTTTTGTTGTTTATTTTCAGTTTGTCAAATGCCAATGACACTTTTGCCCCCTTTGCTCTGTCATTTACTGCAGAATGCCATAGTTTAGCACGTCTATCGCGTATCTTCTTTGTAACAGCCTGGGATATTAAAATCGGGGTGTTTTTCAGCTTGAAGCAACTCGACAAAATTTTATGTTTCTCGGTAAAGTTAAATAGTCTAATGATAACGGGCTGTGTCCTATTGCTTTGCTTGTGGCCGATTCTGTGAACTTGTTCTATGGAGGAAACTTTTAATCCTAGAATATTTTTCAATATATCATCTTGCACTTTCCCTTTGAGCGTTTTGGCATCTCCGTCAAAGGCCTCATTTATTCCGTAAATTACTAGGTTATTTCGGCTGCTTTTATTTTTTAAGTCGTGAACCTATGACTCTAGAAGCTTGATTTAAGCTTCTGCAGATGTACAAGATTCCTCATAATGTACTATCTTTTCTTCATATTCTTGCCATAGTTCACTCTCAATTACCAATAATGTTTCCTGCATATCTGCAACTATGGTTTCTACCTGCTTAAAGTTTGAAGACAGTTGCTTCAATGTTTTGTTTGTTCCCTTTTTGCTTTTTTAGAATGTGTCTCATTATGTCCCGTTGCGAACAATCATCTGAATCAGAGTCCGGACTGGTGTTTCGTTTCACACCTCCGGATTTAGTAATAGCAAACGCACAACATTAAAACAGTCTCACAAAATAACAAGATATTGTAGACTTGGAAGCACCGTCAATATCACATCATTGTCTCTGATGAAAATGAATTTTCGGTACCGACCTCTGCGATCAAAAAGAATTTGATCAGCATCCGTGCTCTTTCGGCGCTCCCAAGTCCACTGAAAGGTACATGAAAATGGCAGTCGCTCTTATTGCCGTGCCATGCTGTATCCGTACCCATCATCGTGCTGGTCAGGAGGTCTCAATTGAGGACACCTGGTTCCGAATCATGCGATGTGTTTCGTCTGATAAATCTAGCAAAACAGACAACTGGATTCGTCATAAGACAAATCCAGACAGCTGGATTTGTTTCACATGCTACCTCTTCAACATGGACAGTTATAATACTGGTTTCTGTCTATATGTAGACCTTGTTTACTGCATAATATTCATATTTCTTGTCATTTATATGGGCTCATACTTATGGCTCTGTATAGATGGTTTTTTCGTTTTTTCAACCTACTCCTGCATCTGCCCGAGGAGCACCTGCAGCATTGTGAAATAATAATAATACTAATAATAATAACCCGGGGGAGGCGAGAATTTCGGGGGGCTCCAGCTCACTCGTGCCGGTCCTGGCTGGCGTGTTGCTGTTTCGCTATGAATGGCTTAGTAGGCTAGCTGGTGATGCATCATGGAAGGCTACACAGCACACATTGCTGGAGACGAAAGAAGAACACTCAAGGCACGTGCATAGCACCATGTCTTGTGTATTATTCTTTATTTCCGTCTACGTGTAGCTTCATGCTCTTGCAATATTTTTTCCTCCTTCATTTTTCTATGTCCTTTGGGTATGTCTTTTTGTATCTGCTAAATTGTATTGCATTTTTTTTGCTCTCTCCCTATCATTTTTTTGTGACGGTCTTTCTTTTTTTTCCTGTTTCTCTAAACTTGTCGCATCCTCTTAATATCTCATTCTGTCGCTCTATTTTTTGTCTTTCATTGTATTTTTCTTTCCGTAATATATGCTTTTGCTCTCTCCTATTCTCACCATCAATTCCCTTTTACAAATCTTCCCAAAGTACTTTATTATACAAGGCTCTACAGCGCAGAAATTTTGTCAATGTGTCTTTTTGCGCTAGTTGGTTACATATGCTTCAAAATGCGTGTGGCATCGCGCTAATACAAGACAGGCGCTAGACAAGTACAAGATCCCCCCCACCCCCCTAGAATTTTTCTCCTCTGTACCGCTGATATGTTAAATAATTATTCATTACTTCATATAAATGTACTTTGGTCATGTGTACGTCTTTGTTTTTTTGTTTCAATAAAATTTTTTAAAATAAAAACCATGTTTCTAAACTTCGTCTAATACTGGTAATTAAGAAAGAAACTGTATGAGGTAACCATATCAAGCGGCCGTCATTACAAGCAATTAAGACAGTAGAAGTCCTCACAGCACATTAGTGGCTATTGCAGAAAAGACGGGGCTTTTGCCCTTCTTCTCCCTTATCAGGGACGCGGCTAAGTGCCCAAAGCTGGTTAGTGGAAAATTCCAGCCCACAAAAGCAAGGGGCTCTCCTAGCAGAATGCGTTGTGACCTTGCGCCGGCATGGAACGGGAACATGAGTCTAACGAAGGGAACAAGGCTCAGGTTATTTCACAACTGCACTGGAGTACTTATCTTGGCCAGCTGGTACAAGTCTACAGAAAAGGAGGAACAGCACAAACAGAACAGAACTGAGACAACAGCACTTAGTCTGCCCTTGCCCTGCTCATGCTGTCTGTTCATTTCACAACCCCTTGGCAGCTTACAATGAGAAACCGAATCCAAAGCCATACCCCAGTGCATGCCTACTAAGTGTTCTATCTATAACCACGCACACAACTGCATAACTTCATACACAAAGCAATAAACCATATGCCACATTTAGCATACAGGTGCAGAACCAGTTTACAAATCAGGACTTTTCAGCTGTAAAACTGCAGAGGTTCAAACAGGTTGAATTTCTGAGGACAACCTGCGGTCGTCAAAAGTTCATGCCTGAGCCACAATATTGAAGCATCATTTGTAAAAACCAAAGTGATTTAATGAGTAGCAAATGCATTAATTAATAAAAACATCTGTTCTAATGACTCACAATATAACTTTGCACTTTGAAAACAAAACAAGTGCAAACAATCTAAATATCAACAGGAGAGGGCGCTGCGGCCGCCGTTGAGAGCGGACGCACCCCATTTAATCTCCGCAGTTTTTGAATGAATTCGCAGGAGTTTCAGTGCCTTAATCAAAGTTTGGTTACCATCGACTCCCGAGCGACCATGTTGACCTGGGGACACCAAGTATCACGGTGAGCGTGCCTTTTTGTGACATTTACGACCACATTTACATCGCCAACGCATGTGGAGCGTTTTAGGCCTACTGGCGTTCCGACCGAGCTAAGCCGTGTCCACAACACGCGGACGCTATACGGCCCACAGAAAAGATCCAATCATGGGGGGTGGACGAAACAGCGTCTCACGACACTCTGGATCGGCACGCCGATAGAGATAATGTGACAAACCTGCATGAAGCTAAAACAGATGCCGACGGCTGGATTAAAGTTACGCGACGAAAGAAGCACCGCGAAGCTCGCCGCGATGACGAACCATCCCTGCAGCGCGAGACCGAAATGCATGGCCGCAAAAGAGGCATTGTGAAGAAAATCCTACGTACGAGTAAAATGCCGAGGCTAACAAAAGGAGACATTAAGGTGATCATGAGTCCACGGAATGGCCTGAACCCCCACACGGCGAGCGGGGTGGCATTGCACGAAACGATCAGGAGAACGGTGTCATAATATATGGCGCACGGGGCTAAAATATACAAAAAACAAAACAGTGCGCCGTGCGGTGGCGACTTGTGTGTCGATCCGTTTGAATGTGTGCGCCGTGCGGGGGCGAATTGCGTATAAGCCATGCGGTGGCGAAGAGGGCGGCGATCGTGTGCGCAGGGTGCCTCGAGACAGCGTGACCAGTGCGGGGGCCGTGCGCGAGGGTCGGAATTCCAAGGTTGGGCTATCCTTCGCTGGGCGTCCGGTCCACGGGAGAACCCGGAGCCCTACCCGGAGCCCTGTCTCGACTTAGAGCACTCCCGCCTGTTCCGCTACGAGGAGATCGGGCCAGGGAACGTGCACGAGGCCGGGCCAAGGCCTTGACGCTGTGTGCAGACGGGCACACTCAGGGTTCGGCCCACGAGCACGCACAGGCCGAGGGCGTCCATCGTGGAGCGGGTCCCTTGGGCGCAGCGTCCCGGCATCAACTGCCGCGGAGTGGACCTCTGGGACTTCACGCGGCCAGACCAAGAACTGAGCTACGGCATCGGCCAGACGGTCTACGTACGACGTCTTCGACTCGGCGACCTCATCGGCTCCGACAAAAAACTGTACGCTACTGCTTGACTATTTCGCGTAGCACCCCTTATGTCCAATGTAACTTTTACTATTCGTTGAGTCCTGTCGTGTGTGTAAAGTTGCGTGCTGCATCATTCTTTCTGGAGCGAATCCTGAGCCCAAACATAACATCACAAACGGCCGGCATAAATGAAACGAAACAATTACAATTTGCCCCAACTACACTCAAAACATCCTGGTTGCCAGCGTGCCCGACGAGGAGACGGCAGGCAAGTTAGCAAGGATCCACTCAATTAGAGTGGGGACACAAACAACACGAGGTCAGTGCATGTGTCTCTGCGCCAGCAGAAATGGTCAAGGGCATAATAAGGGACGTTCCGCTCAGTTATACGCAAGATCAACTCTCCAGGGCACTGGTCACTACGAGGAACTCCAATCTCGCCTGCGCGAAGAGACTCAGAAACACCACTACAGTAATCCTCCTCTACAAATAAAACAGACTCCCGACGTGGGTTTACATTAACAGCATAATGATAAGAGTCGCACTCTACCGGAAGCAACTAGATTTCTGGCGGGAATGCAGAAGACTCTGTCACAGAGCTGACGTGTGCCCGAGACCGAAAGTCAAACTCTGATTTGTGGCACTAAAACCCCAATTACCGCGCACAAGTGCTCGGCAAGGTGCAAAATCTACGGGGAAGCCCACCCTACCGCCGATCGCACATGTAAAGCAAAGTACAAGGTTCCGTACGTGGTCAAGGTGAGGAGATGGCTCGCGAAAAGCAGGGGTGACCTGGAGAATGGGAAAGAGGGCGCACTCACTCCCGAAGAAGGCGCGGGGGACCAGTAACCGGCCCTCTCGCAGCATTACCCATCGGAACGTCACCCGAAGAGAGGCCGTTCGAGGTCAAGGTCCAGTTCCCAACAACGCAACAGAGCCATTCACCCCCACTCCTCCTCATCAGCAATAAAAATGAGGCCTCGCAGTACAAGCAAAAGCCGCAGCCGTAGCCGTACTGGACGAAACTCAAGTAGCGAGCACAGTTTCTTGTCGGGCAATGGGCAGCGTCCAGCTGGCGGAAAGCCAAAGGGATCACGCAGGGTTACTTGGTCACACCTGGCAGCTCAAGAAAGCAAGAGTCCGGAAGGGGACTCAGCCCCCAAAGACAAAGGTAAGACCTTGAATTCGCCCATCGGGATGCAATTAGAGAAGTTAGACAAAGAGAACAAAGAACTAAGGGACGAAATGAGCAGGGCGAAACAACAAAACGAGAAATCGGAGAAGAAGATCGACGAGTTGCAAAAAACGCTAAACGAAATTCTCAAGTGCATGGCGGGACACGCAGGAGGTGCCCCCACTCAGCGTGTGCCTATCGGGCGCACCAGTGCAGCGGCAGAAGAGGAGATTGACATGCTCGACGTAGAGGGACCGACAGTTGGGTCCAAACAAAAATCAGAATGGCGCGCAAGCGGATGACACAGAGAACACGCAAGAACCGAAGAGACCCAGGTCAAATGCCAAGAAAGTAGACGTGCTCGAGCAAATGATCGACAAGTTGGTGGATAAAAACGGAACGCATGTTTGAAATGCTTCTCACGAGGCTGAAGGAGTCCGACGCTGAACGGAATGCCCAACATGCAACCCTAACTACACTTAAGGGTAGATATCCCGCCTCCCGTCACTCGCATTCCGACAATCATCAACAGAAGCAATAAAGTCAATGTCACCCACCCTGGAGCGGAAGGGATGCACGGTCAGTCAAGCTCCTACAACACCCTCGCATGACCATGGCTACTCCTCGCGTGCACAACGGCAAACTCATCGTCTGGCAATGGAACTGCAGAGGCTTCAAAAATAAAAAAGCTGCGCTGATGCAGTACATGAAAACGATTTCTAAAAAGAAATTTCAAGATGTGATTGCTTTACAAGAGCCTTTTGACCACTCCAAGCTTCTGGGGTGCGTCACGCACTATCCGTTCTCCGAGAGCACAGTGCAGAGCATCACGATGTGGATCCTTGTAAGGGGATTAGCGTTTGTTGAGCACAAGCTGGACGTGGCAAGCGACATTGATAACGCTCTAATAGAAATCATACCAAGCAAGGGGACAACAGCTAAGTTGTTCGTCCTCAACGTTTACAGCGCCCCCTCGAAGAAAGATCTCACTAACAACTTTGACTCTTCCGCGAAGCGATGACAAAAGCCGCCTCCGAACCCTTGTTGATTTGCGGAGACTTTAAGGCCCCACACACGCACTGGGGATATGGCTACGCCATGCCCAAGGGGAGGAGGCTGGCCGAACTAACGGACGACCTCGGCCTCGCCTTGCTAAACGAGCCAATGTCGCACACCAGAATCTGGCAGGGTGTGTGCTGCGACACGACCCCGGACCCCTCGATGTGCGTTAACACGGACGTGGTGAGCTGGGAAAATACGTTTGAAGACCTAGGAAGCAATCATCGAATCCTCAACTTGGTCGTTGGCAGGAACGCAGAACAAAACGCAAATTGCAAAATCAGGATTGTCGATTGGGACAAATTTCGCAAAAACAGGGACAATGAGAATGAAGAGCCTATCAAAGATAATAGGCCATGATGCAAGAAAATCCTAGCAGACGTCGAGAAGGCCACTAAAGAAATCGAATGGACAGACTGGTGGGAAGAAGACCCGGGCGGCGAGAGAGCTGAAGCCCCCGACCCAACCAGAGTGGACAGCCATCTGGCGCACCTCATCCTTGCCGAAAAATCGATGCAGCACAGAGTAAGCAAGCAGAGGTTTAATAAAAAGCTTGTGGGAATTGAGGCTGGCCCGCTGCTTTTGCGCGGGCTTTCCCGCCTTTTCTGCCGTTCTCATGTCCCGACATGTCTGCCCTCCTTTGCTGTCTGCCGCGCTGGAAAGGGCGGAGTGACGTATAACTCCCTCACCCGGTAGCGGATGTTGACTGTGGCGCCGCGCGTGGGGACCCCCGAGAGGTTTTCGCGCGCTGCGTCGGGAGCGGTGAGGTACTCTCCGGGACAGCAAGCGGTGAGCCACGAAATCTTTTCCGTCCGTCGACTCCCGTCGCTCGGGGCTCGTCGGACTTCGCTGACGGCGCCTCGCGCCCGATGCGAACGCTCACCTTTTGTTGCCTCGCTGCGTACTAACGGTCAAAGGGCAGTACGGTGTCCTAGTGAGTGGCCTCGCTACGCCGACCCGTCTCCCTCCGAAGCCAACGCGAGCGCCTTTGCCCTCGCTCGAGCAACCGGGCCCTTTGTCCCGGTGTCTCCGTGGATCACCTTTACCGCGGAGACGTGCTCGTGGCACCCTGTGTAGTACTTTGTGCCCGTGGCGTGGATAAGCCTACTTGCTTTCCCGCCGCGCCTTTTTGCAACGGGCTGTACTGCGTTGGTTTTGCCATAATAAAGTGTTGCGACTTGAGCAGTATCGTGTTTCCCGCCACGGCGACGGTTAACGCGTGCCCTGCGGCTCACTAAGACCGGACCCACGCTGGTGGCCGTACTCTTTCGGGATACGTGTACACCACAAGCTGCAGAAAAAAATCGCCGAAGTCAACCGCGAAATCGAGACACACTGTTCCCGCTTAAGCGAGCAGGAATGGGAAGAGCTTTGCAATACCAAGGACGGAATTTATGAGCGCGGGACGCACCTGGAAGATCCTGAAGCACTTGCTAGATCCCCCCGGTACCAGGACGGTAGTTCAGGCAGAGAAGGCCAAGTTACAGCACAAATACAAGGACGACCCGGAGGCCCTCACGGACGAGGTCGTGCGGACGCACGTCAATCACCCCGAAGGCCTAGATAATCCCGACTATACTGGCGCAGCTAACGAAGAGCTCAACGTGGACTTCTCTGTACAGGAGATCAGGGCGGTTCTTCAGCTACTCAAGACGAAGACGGCGCCCGGCCCGGACGAAATCATTAACAAGATCTTCAGGAACCTTGACGACAATGCCATCGTAAACTTATGTGAGTATGTCAATGAGTGCTGGAGGACTGGTCGGGTTCCGCGCAAATGGAAAATTGCAGACGTGGTGCTTATACCCCCACCAGGCAAGCCACTGGTAGTCAAGAACATGAGGCCGATTTTTCTCATGTCGTGCATCGGCAAGGTGATCGAGCATACCTGCCTGAATAGGGTGGTGACGCTCCTTGAAAGTCGAAACGCGTTTGGCACCCACATCATCGGGTTCCGGAAAGGACTTTCCACACAGGACTCAAAGCTGCAGATTAAAGAACAAGTCGTCGCTGCACCGAGCACGCACCTTCGCGTCATACTCGGGCTCGATCTCAAAAGTGCTTTCGACACTGTGAGGCACACGGCCATACTGGAGATCGGTCAGCTAAACCTAGGGGAGAAATTCCACCCATATGTCGGCAGCTTCCTCGACAGGCGAGAAGCACGAATCAAGATCGACGGGTTACCACCAAAGGCGGTCGAGATGGTAGGTGCCGGGACGCCGCAAGGCTCCGTGCTCTCCCCAATGCTGTTCAACCTGATTACGATTGGCCTTCCGGAGCGGCTCAACGCGATCAAAGGCATCCACCATACAATCTACGCGGACGACATTAGGATATGAACCACAGAGAGCATGAGTTCTGGGAGCATGCAAGATAGGCTGCAGCGAGCGGTAAGCGAAGTTGAGAAGCACCTCGAAGACACGGGGGCTCGTCTGCGCTCTAAACAAGTCGGAGATCCTGCTCCACAGACCTCGGAAACCAGGACGTCCCAAGAGGGACGTGGCCGAGGTCCGTCAGACGGGCGTGTGTGTCACGACAAAAGAAGGAGTCCGCATACCCATGGTGTCCAAGATACGAGTCCTCAGCCTCTGGTTGGAAGAAAACGGTACCAATCCCAAGCTGGTCAGCCAGCTGCAGAATGAGTGGCAGCCGCCACGAACCTGATATGAAGAATCACGAATAAGAGGAAAGGAATGAAAGAGCACAATGTAGTGACACTAATAAAGGCGTATGCTTTAAGCCACATCGCGTACGTAGCTGCTTACGTCAATTGGAGTACAAGCGAAAGCAACAAGCTGGACATGATCATCCGCAGGGCTTACAAAACTGCATTAGGCGTACCTCACTACACTTGCAATTGCAGGCTCTTTGAGCTGGGCGTGCACAACACGCTGCCCGAAATCATCAAGGCTCAGAGGATTGCGCAGCTCGAAAGATTGTCGGGCGCCAAGACCGGAAGAACCATCCTTGACTCCCTCGAGATTCGTTACCACTGGACACAGAGACTAAAAATGCGCTATTGCCAGCAGTCAAGAATTCTATACTCACAGAGAATATGCCCCGAAACATGCACCCATTGCACGATGCCGAAAGGCGCAGATGCAGAGGGTAGGTGATCCTTAAAGAGCACAGCAGCCGAGAAAGTGTCCTTTTTGTCGATGCTGCTAGATACCCCCGGCCCGACTGAGGACAACAGCAGAACGAACGAGAGCAACAAACACGCCAATCCACACCTTCCTTCTCCATGGCGGTGGTCGACACGAGGAAACAAACTCCGGTGACGGGATCTGCGAGGCTCCCATCGTCTGAGGCGGCAGAAGAAATGGCCATAGCCCTCGCAGTAATTCATAGTGGAAACAAGGACACTCTTATGAGTGACGCAAAGACGGCGGTCCGAAACTTTACGAAGGGATGGGTATCTGTCGAGGTGGCGCACATGCTAAACGCCAGAACGGAATATTTCAAGTCTGGTGCGATTGTTGCCAAGTCTCTCAAGTGGTTCCCCCGGCACGTGGGAGAGCTTGGCAGCGAGCAAAGATCTGACCTCCCGTCGAACGACAGCGAGCGCGCCCACTTCGTCGCGAGACTGCCGCGACGCAGACAAAAGGGCTGCCGCTGTGCGACACATTGACGACTGCGAGGCACCTGAGGTCGGAAGACATAATACCTCCACGACGCCGATAACAGACCACGAGGCCTTAAAGGACTGCAATGACATCATGGTTACCTTCCACGAGATCCTAAACCATTACAGAAAAACGCGACGACGTTACCCGCCACCCCACATGCAGCTAGAAAGGTCTCAGGCGTCTGATCTGAGGCGTCCGCAGACCGACACATTTGAGAATCCCCGACACCTGCATAGACTGTGTCCCTCGCTGCACCCGTCACCCGGCTGTCTGTGGTGCGGGCACGAGACAGCCGACATGGTGCATATACTTTGGGAGTGTGAGTGCAGTGTTCGCCGCCACTACTGAGCCGCCCTTCTCAGCCAATGTGCCGTGGACCAAATCTGGGCTGTCCAGTGAGCCAGGACTACCGCCGAAGACATCGCACGATGCTCAGCGGACGACAGCTCCTGGAGGCCTAGCCCGGGCCAGTAATTCCACGTTGGATCCTAATTAAAGTTTATTACCTACCTACCTAATTATCAACAGAACTTTGCTTAAAATCCAGATTTCCATGAAAGGTAATACGACTACTATGACATAAATTGAATGCTGGGAAGATAAATACTGCTTAGATCAATTCTCGCATCATAAGGAAATGAATGAGCACTTCGGAAAATAGAACAAAAGTGCGTTCAAATAGAGATTGCACATTTGACAAAGGTGCTCATAGTGGCTCTCGTTTTTGACAGCAGGCAGCCTGACCAGCTGAATAACAGGGTTCAGGCTCGTAACACTTGCAAACTGGCTGTACAGCACTCGTGCACCACCCAGTCATATGAAGACGTTGCTAGTGATGACTGAGGCTTTAAATTTTTTTTGATTTCGACAGCTTGAAATGCAACACTAGCTTACTGTTCGAGTGCTTGAACTGTGCATGACTGCTGGGACTCGACTTGACTTTCCTGATGGTGTTGGCAATGGATGAAATTTTTTGCAGTTTCGGGTTACCTTGCAAATTTATTTTGCCGGCACTGTCAATGTCCCTGGAAGAGTTCTCGTGCATTCTTGCAAAGTGCTTGCAGAGGTCTTCAAAAGTGCCAAAGGAGATAAGGCACACGGAGCACACAGGCGAACCTGCATATGCTCCAAACAGAAGAGAATCAGGGCCACTACCATCATTATCCTTGAGTACATGCATGGTGTTCAGACTAGCCGAATTATGAAGAAACTTCCTCAAGTACAATGTTTCCATTAACTTTTTTGCAAGAGGAAGCATCAATGTACACTGACGAAAGTATTTTCATGTGAACTTTACCATTAATGCTCGTCTGAGGCTTTGTGAGTAAGGGTGTTTTCTTTGATAACCATTCCAAAAGCTGTGGTACGAAGGACTTGATGTCAAGGTCATTTGGCACAAAGGACGAAACTCCTGAATGGTTGGATTCCTCCAAGGATTGATCAATGCCAATGTCACTGAGATCGTCCAATGCTGATGGAAGTTCATGCAACGGCTCGTCTTGAAAAGATGGGCTACCAGGGACTCTTGTACGCAAGCTGTTAACCATGGGTACTGCACAACGCGTTGGAGTCTCTGCGGTTGTATTTTGGTCATCTGTATCGGAGGATGTGCTCTTTCCTTGTTGCTGCTCCACTTCATTCAAGAGAACAGCAGAGCTCACATTACGAATTGCAATTTTCAGATTTTTTATCATGGTTTTACCCCTCTTTTGAAGCTTTGCACGATTGGTCCACTTGAGATAACGCTGACCTTCACGAACCCATGATGGTGCAACAAGCTTGCCGACATCAATAATTTTTCCATCCTCAAATTTCATCACCGAAAATGGGGGCCCTTATGACGATAAGCAACATGCGTGAGCAGATACCTCGTCCTCTTGTACGGCTTCAAGCAATGTCCACAGAAAAATGCCACGGAGTGTTCAGTAGTCATGTGATGACAGTAGGAAAGCTTTGTGTCCCACTGCTTATGACAAGTGCGACAAAGATATTTTGAAGTGCGGTCTTCTGCAATATTAGCGTTTTCCACATCTGTTCGAAGAGTGTCCGGGTTCTTATTGATTTTGCAATCTGTGTGACCATTTTCTGCATTTTTTTCTTTCAATGGTATATCACCACCGTCAGCAGCTTCTGATCTCAGTTCTATTGCTTCACATGAACATGTTTCAATTTCAAATGATGTGGGTATTAATGATTGTGGCAAGGGCACAGCTGGACGCCTAGGTTCTCCCTCAACACTTTCCAAAGCCATCTCAACAGTTGGCACGACGGCATCTGGAGCCACGAACATCACCTGCAAATAGACATTCAGCAGCTGTATTTGGCCTGCCTGAGCACTTATTTTGTGCAATGCCTCTAGGACACGCCTTAAGAGCGGAGGGCATTATCAAATTTTGATCAGATTCACTTGACCCTATTAAGTCATCAAATTAAGAAAAACCTTTTACCAGACAATCTATGACGGAGATGCCAACACAGCAGGCACTAGAAATGTCTGCTAATCATATCCTACTCCACACAGCATGAATGCGCATTCTATGTGCACCTCGCATCAGTGACAATGCTCCTTGCATTATGTGACAAATAGCATTTACAGTGAATGCAATCTCCTTTGAGGATACCTTGGACTCAATCTCGGCAGCTGAGGACACTGCTGCCCTCACCTCATTTCAGGATACTACAGAGCTTTTTCGTTAAAATACTGAACTCAAATGAAGCCATGCTATATGTCCTGGAAAAAAAACATAAATCCCAACCAAAGCATAAGAAACTGACACACTTTCAATGAGTGAAACTATTTCTACTGAGTTAACTGCTCATCCAACAAATTTTAAATATTTTTAACTGCCCAACCTTCAAAAGCAACTTGCATTCACCCAACACACCACTGCCGACTCTATAAAACCTTCTGAATGTTTGTGAAAGACTACCCCTTCAGATGCCATGCCACATCTTCTCTGACAGGGTACACATCACATCTTGGCAAAGCAGAATATCGACCAAGTCGCCTCGCTTCTGTGTAGATACTACAGACTCTCAAAGTTCCCCTCCCGAGGTTTGGGCAGTACAAACAAACAAGTAGTGCACACAGATAGTTGGGTGCAAAGCTATCCGCCTGGATTACAATGCAAGCGTTGTAATCGAGGCCCACTATTAGAGCATAGCATAGCCCTGTAGAGTATAGTACAGTAAATGAGAGCAAGGAGGAGAGATGCCATGGTGAGGAGGAAAAGCAGGAGGGGGAGAGAGCAAGGAGAGAAAGAAAGAGACTTGCAAAAAAGGACGAAAGAGAGGAACAAAGAAAGAGAATATAACAAAGCCCGCCAAGCTGCACAGTGCCTTCAGGCTAGGCAGCACTAGAGCATAGCTGCTGCTTTTTTTTTTTCTTCTCTTCTACAAACCTTATTTCCAAAGCCCGCCAAGCTGCACAATGCCTTCAGGCTAGGCAGCACTAGAGCATAGCTGCTGTTTTTTTTTTCTTCTCTTCTAGAAGCTTTATTTTCGTTTCCTTTATATAGCCTGCTAGTCTTACCTGGGATCATTAAATGGTGAGAGTAATTTGGGATGCACTTCACTTGCACACGAGCACTTCCTGCAGCAACTGCTTTTTTTTTTTGGGGGGGGGGGGGGCAAAAGTCCTGGTTTGATAGCTCACTCACAAAGCCAAAAGCTGTTCCCAACCCAAAAATTAAACCAGAAAACAACTTTTTTTAATCTAGTTTAGCCCGAGATTTAGCGGGATATTAGAACACCATGCTTTCTCAACAAAGTAACAGTAACTGTGTAGTATGTGGCAATGTTGATTAAATCTTCCCATTGTTTGATGTTGAAACTTAGGTGCCCTGCATAAAATATTTTAGAAGTAAACTGGAACAAACAGCATTAAAAATTTTGAAAAATACCTTCCTTGGCTGCCTTGGTGCCGGCGAACCGGGGACAGAGGACGAGCAGTGCCAGAAGGCCCAGCCTGGTTAACGTGGCTGCCTTGGTGCCGGCGAACCGGGGACAGAGGACGAGCAGTGCCAGAAAGCCCAGCCTGGTTAACGTGGCATCACAGACACCACAGCGACACCAAGGCGCCTCCAACGAAGGCGCCAGCGTAGCCGTGGCCAGACAGCGGTGGTACGAGGGCCGGGACGTCAGTCGCGAGTCGCACACCGAGCACACGTGAATTCGATTGTTAACACGAACTAAGTCCTCGAATTCCACGTGGCGGCGCACCGACTGCACGCGGGACGTCCAATTGGCCCCGCTGTACTTGATGCTCCAGTCGCTGACCGGACACTGCAGCTCTACCGGGGCAGGGAGGTAGACCCAAAGAACGTCGCCGTCCAGGATCGGCTGGCGTGGTTGCACCGGGATAGCAGGGCGTGAAGACGCCGGTGCTTGCAAACCAGCCGGTCCAGACGAGGGCGACACAGTGGATGCCAGCAAAGAGGGGCCCGCTGCAGGGGAATCCAAGTCCCGTGCCGAGGTCGCTGAGGAGGGGGTGGTGCCGGGGAGCCAGAAGGGGCAGGAGCGAGGCACCACCCAAGACGACGACTCCTCGCGGAACTCGGGCGGGCGGGATCCATGGCAGCGGGACCGGCGGGCAGCAGCAGGGCCGGGCAGAACGAGGTGGGCCTGGCGGCAGGCGACAACGGCGTTGCGGTCACGACGGTGACCGGAGCCCGATGACGTCGTCAACAGGCAGTGACGACCGGGCCAGGCATGCAGCAGGCGAAGAGCCAGGCAAGAAAATGAGCTGTAGACTCTCGCCAGCACCATCCAGCATCCGGAGGTCGCCAGGGCCAGCCAGAACGTCCAGGGCCTCCAGGGTCACCAGGTCCACTCCTCCGCACGTCCAAAAACGAGTCCCCACCGGTCAGCAGCAGCAGGTGCCCTTCCCAAGGGCAGGCGCAGCCAGGAATGTCGCCTTCCAGGGGTTGCCGGGTCCCCGGGAGGGAACGCTGCTCGACCGAGGGCCAACAGATCAAAATGGTCGTTTTTATATACATACTGAGTTACTATAATACATTCAAACAACGATGTTGTCCAAGAACAACCAAATCACTATTCCTTTTCTGACAGCATCCACAAAAGTTAAAAACTATTCTGTTGCAATCAATATACTTATCTCACAGTACAGTCTATCAGTGATAGGAAACTAATGCGGCAAGTTTCGCAATATGACCAAGTTGAAACTTTTTTAAAGGCTTCCTCCCAGCAACTACCTCAACTATATAGTACTCTTCTGTCAACTGCATTGATTTCTTGAAATTACAATAGTAACCTATGAATTTAGAGCACCCTTCCATGTTGTTTTTCATGGAAAGAACGCAGAAACAACACTTTGGCGCAGGCTTGTCGAGAATCATCGAATTTCTGCCAAGAAGTAGCAGGTTTCACCTGCTTGCACAGCTTGGCAAAATAAGTGCGGCTGTTGCATCTCGGACTTAAGCAACAATTCATCTCTATGGCGAAATAACAGTATTTCCTGGAGTGTCAAAAACTGTGGTCACGAAGGTGTTAGCGGCGCGGAGATAGAAAAGAGCCATTGCTCACAGTGCACTGCTGTGGCAACCAGAACAAGATGGGTGGAGCAGCAGTGGTGCGCAAGGGGCCTGGAAGGCAAGTCACGGAGTGCCAAGACCAAAACTTGAGCTGCAGTCTCAACACGAGGAGCACTCCTGCAGTGGGAACAGTGAAGCAGCATGTCAGCATCACGGGTCAGGCAACAGTTGCTTACATCCTGTGGATCATGCCAAAGGCACTGCCAGCAGAACTCAAGGACACAGGTCAGGGTAGATGTCTCTCCAAGTTTAATGGCGCCATCCTAGATCAACATGACATCACGAACTGCCTGGGTGTACCGATAGAGGCGACATTCGCAATGATGCTGACAGGGTTATAATGTGAAGCTTCATCTGATCTTATATACAATAAGAATTTTTCTGCTCCTTAATGCCAGCTAAAAAGCTAAAAGCCGATGGATATTTTACGCATTTATAATAACAATCAATGGCTTCTCACAGATCCAAATAAGAGCTCAGTACAATTGGCCACTAAATATATGCTGCTCGACCGAGGACCGACAGATCAACATGGTCGTTTTGATATACATACCGAGTTACATATTAAGATACATACTGAGTTGCTGAGGCAGGTGTGAACTATACTTGCTACTACACTCACTAGCCCTAGAAAACCAAATTCTGGGCAGTGTCAGAAACAAGGCTTGGATTTAGAAATATATATATATATATATGTACAAGCCATTGAACATTCCCTAAATCATGCAGACTGAATACAAGTGTTGCTATTTCAATAAAAGTAGCATTTTCTTTAATCAGCCCCTCTATAAACATTAATGAGGTCCACATTAGAATTTGCCACTGTTTGAAAGAGCCTGAGAATTAAAATGTGAATCTTCCAAGATGGTGCCCATGAGATTCGTAAAACTGGAAAAAACAAAAAACTGGTGCATAGTTTTGTTCGGTTTTTATACGGCTGCAGAAAGGTCATACAATACTCCAAATCATTTTGCTAGTAACTTTGTTAGATGTAAGCAATCCTTTTAGTACTCACAGTTATGGAGTTACACACACCTCAGTAATTGTACGATCTGTGCTGTGTCTAGGGACTACTGCTATAAGCTTCTTCTAGATCTTTAAACACTTTTCTGCAGGCCAGTCATGTACTATGGCGAAGGCGACATAAGCGGTGTTAGGGAACGGGTTAGAACGGTGGTGTTACGGGGGTTGAGGGTCTGCCCACTTGGATTGATTGATGACACAGGCAGCCAAAGTGACATCTACTTCTCGCTTAAATTATGGCAACTGAGAAAATTTGAGGCTGGTTGGGCATTTTAGGGCAATTTTCATAAATTTTATGATTTTGGCACAGTTCGGTGCACAAATGAATAATTGTATCAAATTGACACAGCTGTCACTCCCCTGCAGTATCAAATATTGACCAGAACCATTAATCTTTTACGTGCAAGCTTACATGCCCCGCTTTTCAAAATACTATCACAAAGTGTTTCCTTGAAGTAGTTTACCACCTAGAGAGAAAGTGGTATTAGTATAAAGACAAATTGACAAGGTATTATTAAGCAAAGTAAAACAAGACAGAGAAACCATTCACCCGCTAATTACATCCAGAAGCACGGTGTCAGGTTACATAGCCTTAAGAGGGTTAATTATGCACAAACACGAATGCCGCATTTCTAAAACTGCTGTCATGGGATGTGTCCCACTTACTGTCAACAAACGTTCTGCAAGCAATGACAGCACCAACTTGCTTGCACATAACCAAAGTTCACAGAGCAAAATGTCGCTGTCTCTTCTTATACTAACGAATTCCCACTGCAATCTGTTTCATAACAACTGCTATTAGAAGCGATAACCATGTCTAAATATTTGTTTGCCGAATATCGCTGCCCCCTGAAGCAACATTTCCATGAATTGCCCTGATAGGCTTCAAGTGTTCCTTTCAACTCGACTGCCACCAGCCCAGTGCCCCTTTGCGATTGGGAACCTGAAACCCACCAAGCTCTAGAAACTTTGCGATCAGTCACAGAACATCACTCCAAGCTACAGCCATAATTCTGGTCATAATTACCCCCGTGGTCATTACAGTAATGCGGTGATGAAAGCGAAATTGTTGCTTTTGAGAGCAGATGGTGCAGCAGAAAAAGCGGTGCTTTTGAGCAGCTTGAAGTATCTTCAGAGTAAATGCTATAGCTTAGGGTTGCTATTGGTGTTTTCAGAGCACATGCGTGTTCCTAACGACTCCTGAAGTCTAGAACATGACTTAAGCATCTAATATTTATAACTATTATTAAAAATGCTGTATGCAGCAATATAGTTGGCATAAATCATAGCCGGAGAGGGGGGGAGGGTCAAGAGAGTTTGGACTTTTCTGGTTTTCAGGCTGAGGGGGGCACCACTTGCAAGTGTCCCACATGAGATTTAGTTTTAGCATGTGATATAATTTACGTAACAGTCAAGTATAGAGCAGTGAACTTTGTAAAAGGCTTTTCATCTTTTACTGCATACCTGTGTTAAATGCCACTCAGTGGTGTGAACTATGGAAATCGAAAAATTGTGAAGAGAGAGAGACCGATTGGAACAATACAATTGCTGGAGCTCGAACCCCATGCTCATCTTTTTATATTTTATATGAAAGCATAATTTATTCTTTATAAATAAAATTACAACCCATATTAAATATATGAATTGGACACCATTGCCTGATATGTGTCAGCCCTCGAGATTTTTCTGGATTCCTGCCATTGAGTAGCACACTAGGATGATAGTGTATACAGCTTGCTTGTGGTTTCGCTTAGGCTTACGGGACGGTCCCATGGTTCAACAACATTCTCTTTAGTTTGCCAACATCTTTTCGGAGCAGGTCTGGAGCAGTATTTTTCTTTTGGAGCAGTTTCGAGCAATCGGAGCACCACTTCCATCACAGCTAATGTAATCGGTCCATGCTGTTAGCTACTCACATATTGAATCACCGAGAAAACTTTGCCCATCTTTCATATTCCTCCTGTGGTATCTTCCTTGACAGCTTGTGAGCCTCATATCGCCCTTTACAGCTTCGTTTGAAGCGAGCGTCTAAGGCACTTTCCCAGTTCCTTGAGCCATGTCCTGTCCTGATTACACCACTGACACAAGACTAAGTTTGCAAATCACACCCTCCCGCAAACTCGTAACTCCACAATGTTCAGCAGCATTCCTTTTTTTCTTGTCATGGCTTTTTCCAATACAGAGCTTTTATGCTGCTTGTTGTTTCTCATCATCATCATCAGCCTGACTACATCCACTGCAGGACAAAGGCCTCCCCCATGTTCCGCCAGTTAACCCGGTCCTGTGCATGCTGCTGCCAATTGATACCCCCCCCCAACTTCTTAATCTCATCTGCCCACCTAACCTTCTGTCTCCCCCTAACTCGCTTGCCTTCTCTGGGAATCCAGTTAGTTACCCTTAATGACCAGCGGTTATCCTGTCTACGCGCTACATGCCCGGCCCATGTCTATTTTCTCTTCTTCATTTCAACTATTATATCCTTAACCCCCGTTTGTTCCCTAATTTACACTGCTCTCTTCTTGTCTCTTAAGGTTACACCTACCATTTTTCTTTCCATTGCTCGCTGCGTCGTCCTCAATTTAAGCTGAACCCTCTTTGTAAGTCTCCAGGTTTCTGTTCTGTAGCTAAGTACCGGCAAGATACAGCTGTTATATACCTTCCTCTTAAGGGATAGTGGCAATCTACCTGTCATATATTGAGAGTGCTTGCCAAATGTGCTCTACCCCATTCTAATTCTTCCAGTTACTTCAATCTCGTGGTTCGGCTCCGCGGTTATTACCTGCTCTAAGTAGACAGTCTTTTACAACTTGAAATGCACAATTACGTATCTCGAAGAGCTGCTCTCTTCCAAGGTTGTTGTACATTACTTTTGTTTACTGCAGAATAATTTTAAGACCCACCTTTCAGCTGTCCTTGTCTAACTCCATAATCATGAGTTGCAATTCGTCCCGTGAGTTACTCAGCAATGCAATGTGATCGACGAAGTGCAGGTTACTTTTTATTTATTTATTTATTACAAGTACCTGCATTGCCCATTGGGCATTGTTGTAGGGGGGTTAGTTACAGTAGAAAATAGAATACAAAACAGCAAAATTAAAAGCAAATAAATCGTGCATTACAGTATAAAGCAGAAATCAACACTTGTAGTACAGCATTAGAACAAAAGTACAAAACACAGGATTATACAACGAAAGCAGTAATTATACATATAAAAAATCAACAACCAAGAGAAGTACAAAGCCAACGTCAAATGTATGGGTTATTTCACCAGCTCAGAATGCTGTTTCAATGACTGTTAGGAAATTAGAATCGGAGATTATTGGTATTTTTAGCGCATTCCAGTCACTAATAGAATTTGGAAAGAAAGAGTATTTAAGGACATTCAATCGACAGGTATATTCTCTAATTTTATATAAGTGATCTTTCCGTTCGGACATATAACTAGGCGTCTTCAAATACCGCTCTTTAATTAGCCCAGTCTTACCGTGATATATATTATAGAGAAATTTAAGTCTTTGAACTTTCCGTCGTCCACAAAGAAGTTCCCATCCCAAGGCCTGAAGAATTCCCGAAGACCTTATTCTAAAATCGTAGTTTCCTGTAACAAACCTAGCAGCCCTTTTTTGCACCCTCTCCAACTTTTCTTTTAGTACATTCGTGAAAGGGTCCCAAGAAACACAAGCATACTCTAAAATTGGGCGCACATTTGTAGTATACAGGGTTTCCTTGAGTGTTTGCGGCGTGTCGCTGAAATTTCTTTGGAAAAAATGAATTAAGCGCGAAGCCTTGGCTGTGATTAGATCTACGTGACTGGTCCAATCTAGTGTTGCCGTGAATGTTACGCCCAGATACTTGACTTCATCTACCTTTTGTACTGCGCAGGAATTTAAGTTATAAGACCTGGATACTACCTTTTTTTTGTTATTAAATTGCACATGAAAACATTTAGTTATGTTCAAACTCATTTGCCACTGATACTTGACTTCATCTACCTTTTGTACTGCGCAGGAATTTAAGTTATAAGACCTGGATACTACCTTTTTTTTGTTATTAAATTGCACATGAAAACATTTAGTTATGTTCAAACTCATTTGCCACTGAGCACACCAAGACACAATCTTATCGAGGTCAGACTGAAGTACTGTGGTGTCATCAAAACACTTGACTGGGCAATACAGAACACAATCATCAGCATAAAGCCTCACTGTTGATTTCAAACCCAGTGGAAAATCATTGATAAAAATCAAAAACAGAAGCGGCCCCAGGACCGACCCCTGTGGCACCCCGGACAGTACATCAGCTGTTGATGAAGACACACCATTTATCACAACACATTGCTTGCGGCCGCTGAGATAATCCTTAATCCAGTCTATGAGGGTTTTAGGAATACAAAGAAACGACAACTTATGAAGCAAAAGACTGTGGGGGACGACATCAAAAGCTTTTTTGAAGTCCAAAAATACAGCCTCCAATTGAATGCCTTGGTCGAATGATGAAGCGATGTCATGTACGAATTCGGTTAGCTGTGTAACACACGAAAGGCCTGCGCGAAAGCCATGTTGAGACGGAGTGGAAAAATTATTATCTTGAAGGTGTTTTATAAGGCAAGAATAGATTATGTGCTCCAGTGTCTTGCAACAAACGGGGGTTAGCGATACCGGTCTATAGTTAGATACATTATCACGGAAGCCGGATTTGTGCAAAGGCGTGATATTGGCTAACTTCCACTCTCGTGGCAATTTTCCACACCTTACCGATACTACATACAAAGCAGCTAGAAATGGAGCTATATGATCAGCACATCGTTTTAGTATGTGGTTTGAAATACCGTCGGGACCATGCGCAGATTCAGCCTATTCAAATGTTTCCTTATACCTGATTCAGTTATTATGATATCATTCATAGCTGGTAACGATCTGAGTGTCGTAACGGGAGATATCGGGCTTGGCGGAGAAAAAACGGATTGAAAATACGCATTGAAGCATTCTGCTCTACTCATATCATCTCTAAGTAGTTCGTCTAACTAAGGTACTCTCTTTCTAGTCTTTTCCAATTTAGTGCTCGTGACTGCTCCACACTTGAAAAAGAAGAGCCACTTCCTCTTTCAATGTGGCACCCTGACCTAGCTACTCATATTCTTAAGAAATTCTGTGGCCCTTCATTGATACTGCCTCATTATTGCTGCCATTTAATACTATCAATCTTGGTAATTTTTTATGTATGGAGCGCTCAAGTTGGATAACTGCAGCTGGGAGGCTTAGTGAGGTCCTTGCAGGAAATCTGACCTGCCCAGTTGGCAAATACCGCAGCTTAATGTGGTTATCAAGAGTCAATAAAAGCACTCATGGTGCCAAAAATCGTTACACTACGAAGCGCATAGTTATTCACGCTCAGATATTGGCCTACGTGAACTACAGGCACAGAGGCGCTTGGAGTTGGCGAGGCAGCGTGCCTACCACCTTGTCTTGAAAACAGCAAAAGACAAAAAATAAGCAAGTAATTTCAAAGCAATAATTTGCAGCAAGTTTCTGTGCATTGTCTGGACTCGAAAAAGTTAACCCTACTCCAAATCCGCAAAATTGATGTGCGTGCCGTTCACACAGATGTTGCAGACAACAATACGAGGTGGCAGACATTAAATACTTCTTGTTTCACTTGAAGAACCAAGTCAAACGCGAGATGGCAACTATGCGACCGGCGAGAAATCACCATGGTACAACAGCACAACGCTCATAGCCAACAGACTGGATTTTTTTAACAACTTGACTAGTAATCAACACTGTAGGACGTACATACATCTCAACACAAGCACCACGATGCTTTTAGGCTTAAGGCTTCGATGCTTTTAGGCTTAAATGACTCCGCGAACCGGGAATGGATTACTACGATAATTGCGGTAGATTGTGATTCTTTCCAACATCCACGAAGACGCCTGCACTTTTTTTACTAAAAAGAAAACCATATTCACATGAATACACTCGTGTTGTAAGCACCAAACAATAAGCCATCGGCAGATCCCGCCAAAACGTATTTCCACCGTTTTCAACGGCTAATATATATTACAAAACGCGCGTGGCGTTAACACGAACATGTTTTACAATAAGCGCAATTTTGTACAACTGGGCTTTCAAACCTTTCGAACAGAAACGGACGTAATCGGCCTCATTTCGTGGTCCCGATGCACGTTGTAAGAGCAGCAGCGGACAGTTTTTGAACCGAACAAGGAAAGAGTAGGCCAGAGACTTCACGGACTCCTCTGCTTTAGTGATCTAGCATTCACGAGAAATAAGCGCGCACAATTTCGGCAGAGCGTGCGAAAAAAGATTTAACAGCGGGATTCTTACCTTAATTACGCCAGAAATCGAGAAACATACACTGAGGAGCGAATCACAGAACCAGTATGGGCGAAAAAAAAACCGCAAAGAAAACCAGCTAAAAGATAAATAAACTTACATAGCAATTGAAGTAATAATGTAGGGTCTGTCCTCTAGCGGCAGAAAACCAAAGCACACTTTCTTTTTTTTTTTGTAGTTCACTGCTTTCTTCGCAAGAAACGCTCCCTGTTGACACCTAAAGTCAAGGCACGAGTGAAATTTAAACCCTTCACATACCTTCACTGAGAAAACCCAGTCCTCAACTGCACTATTTAAAGAAAAAAATCTAGTCTTTGCTTCACTAAGTGTTACGGCTAGGGGCGTTAGCCGCCGCCCGATGATGGTGGAGGAACATGGAGGAAGGACAAACGCCATGACGTCATATTCGTGAAGCCACCGCACACCACACGGAGGAAGGCCGCAGCATGGATAAATGGTCGGATGGATTGATTTAGCTATATATATATATATATATATATATATATATATATATATATATATATATATATATATATATATATATATATATTAGATCGGGTGGTGGCTAACGCCACTAAACCGTAATACTTAATGAACCATAAACTAGATTTTTTTCTTTAAATATTGAGATTGAGGGCTAGTACTTTGTAGTGAAGAGTTTAGTTTTCACTCGTGTTTTTACTTTAGCCGCCAATCCCATATCACCTTGTATTCCCTGATTCGAAGTATTCACGCGTGAACTCCTAAGGCGCAGGGACTGATAGTTGGGCTAATTGCAATTGGTGATACATTATGGGCAGTAAATGCGTTCAAACTCACGAGACGAAGAGAATCAAGAGACGCAAACAAGGGCTGACTCTCAACTGAAAAATTTATTGAAATATACAAATTACCTGAGCACATAAGATAAAAACACACAGAACATGTGCAGAGGGACCAGTGAAGAAACGTGTCGACGTCATAATAATTTTGCGCTACGCGTAACATCGCAGGCGCGACATATTCCATTCAAACAAACATGCTACTGATTAGGATTTCTTTTTTTTTTCATGAAGAGATATTGATGTCACACTAATGCAGGACTCCCCTTCTTTTTTGATATAGAATGCTTCGACTAGTTCTCTTGAGATGTGATCGCTATGTTTGAAGAGCACTGTCGTTTCATTGAACAAGGGCCTGCACCCACACGTGTGGCAGTGCGAAGAATAATTCGCGTACGTGCTGGTCTTGAAGGTTCCGGAGTGTTCTTTCAATCGTACATAGAGACAACACCCTGTTTGCTTTCTTTTAGAAAATGAGCAAGCAACACTACTCAACTCCTGTCCATAAAAACGTACGGCAGCTCCACTATATATATATATATATATATATATATATATATATATATATATATATATATATATATATATATATATATATTGTGGAAACTGTGGAAGTAGCCCAAGTAGCAAGCACGCCCAGCGATTCCCGTTAGTGGAGTTACCACTGCTCCGTTTGCCGAGGCATCCATGACGTCAATGTTTGAAGTGAGCGTGCAGGCTTCCCTGTGACGAGTAGAATCTTGTTTCGCATCTTGCTTACGACGTTGAGATACGCGTCATCTGCAGCGAGTTCCAACAAGAAGGTTGTTGCTCCGGGACGTCAGAGCACGCTAGTCTTTCCTCTGTCCCCTTTATGCCGGATCAACAATAAAGTTGTTTCACTCACTCAGGAGTAGCAGTATGGTGTACTGAAATGGGGTAGTGTGCTATCTGTCGCCTGAGACGTAGCTTTTTTTGCGATGAAGGCCTCGTCAACGGAGCACTCCGTTCTATGTTAGCGCCACCACCCACTGGACCTAAGAGTCATTGAATGTCTGCGGATAATATATGGCCTTCGAGATTAGCTCGGCTTTTATGGAGGCCATGTTTAACTGGCACGATTGGGAGCAGAAGTGCTTCGTCTATCTTCGCTGCCAGTTCGTTCCTGCGGCGTTTTTTTTTTTTTTGCGTTCTTAGCACTGGTGAAACTTTGCGACTATATTCGATTGGAATGAGCTGTATGCAAAAAAGGGTCAAGTATTGCTTTATTGCCGTGTTTTTTAAATGAACTATTTCTGGTTGCGTGCAATGAATTTCTGGGTTCAGGCTCTTCTCGCGCTGATCAATAGGGCTAATTATAATCACAAGAGCTCACCTGCAGTTTCACTCGTTGCATTATTATGTGGTGCCGACGTGATTTCAATTGTCTCTCAGGTATCCGGTGTCGCATTACGTTTCCTTTTTGCTGGCGCTTGGTCGGCCTTGCCTTCATTTTTTCTCTTCGCTCGCTCATTTTTTTTACGTGCAGGTTGGTGCTTGGAGAAATAAGGATGGAACAGCGTCCTTACCCAAAAGCGGCAGCCCCCTTGGGATTTCCACTATTTCGCCATTGACTGTCGCCTTGTATGATTTCTCTATGTAGCGTGGCTCAAACTGCCGCTCACATGTTGTGCACGCTGCATTAACCTCCCTGTCAGTTCTCTGAATAAGTTGCGACCACTCCTCGCGGGGTTCGGGATCCTTGGGCTCACGAAAAAGAGACCATTTTTCCTTGCAAGACTGGTAGCCGCTTCTACAGCCTGAAACAAAACAGGTCGCGTCCCTACTCTCCTTCTACCGCTTCTTCATGTTTTCTGTTTCGTGACTTCACACACACGTTGAAAATGCCTTTCAAACGGAGGAACAAATGTAACGTCGACTAATGCGACAGAAAGCGGCGGCAGCCAGGGATGCACCGCTGCGCGTCATGCGGGCATCTGTTATAGATATAGCAGACGATTGCAAAAAAAAAACAAAAAACGAAAAAAACGCATCACTCAGAATTGTCTTTCACTTTTAGTACCGTCTTCGGAGTTCATTTAATGATTTCTATTAACAATTACTTCTTTTTATCACACTATGCAAACACAAGGCCTACATGCGCAAAAAACGATGTTTTTTTTTTTACCATCTGCATTATGAGCAGACGACGCTCAACATAAGCAGTTAAAGCAGACGATTAGAAATGCAGTGCCGTGCACGCAAGTTATTACTCTTTCGTTCCCTTATGTTATTCAGTATGTTAAGAACTTAGAACCCCTTACTATACGCTTCATTTTGAGCTTTTATTTTCGGTAAACAACGACGACATATGGCCTACATCTAGACTTAGTCACATCAAAGCCACAATCGAGCTCTCTGGGCAGGCACATTTAAAAATTTCGTGCTATAATTATCGACAGTTAAGTTAGTTGTCTAATGGTATGAAATTAAGCGACCAACAAAACTGTGTGAAATGACGCTTTTCGGCTTAAACCAGCATTAGGCCCCGCATAAAAGTTCAAATTTTGCGCCTTGAGCATATCTTTCGATTGCAGCGTTATCTGGTGGCGTCACTGCAAAAGTGACCACGTTGCTCCCCTTGCTTTCCGCCGAAGACGGCACACTACCCCCTTTCAGCACACCATAGTAGCAGCAACCTGACCTCCTTCTCCATACATCTCTTGGGATATGGTGCGGAAACACGCTCCCGGGAGAGGCATTCGATCACTTCGCTCACTCGGCTAGGGAGCCTACATGAACGGCCACGGCCGTTCATGTAGGCTCCCTACACTCGGCGAGGTGATGGCGCCCTCTCTTGCCGGACCGGGAGTCCGCTGATATCAGTTATTTATTGCGATGACACCTCCATCATTTATGTTGTAGGTTTTTTTAGACCTCGTTCGTTCACTTTAACCCAATTTTGTGCATTGTTATCGCGTATATTTATGGGCTGTGTTGTTACCACAGGTCACCAAACTCACTCGAACTCGCCGAGTCTCGGATCATGCTCAGAGTTTGAGTGAACCAGGTGAGTATAATGTTTGGGCGAGCATGAGTTCGATTGAGTCCGTTTGAAGAGTTTTCGCGAGAGTGAGGCCCAAGCTCAAAACATATGCCCTGAATTAGTCTGAATGAGCTCCACAAGTTTTGCCGACCCATGTTTGTTACTATAGTGGTTAGAAAGTTTTACTGCGTGCGTGATCCCACCTAATGATACGTATGGATGGACGGCAAGGCGGGTCCCTTATAGGAGTCCTGCAACAGCCCTCGAACATGGTCAGAAAACACTGTCGATCGGTAGTCGAGGCTCTCGAGAATTCTAGAGGCACATATTATAGCGCAGCACGCGGCTTGGAATTCACAGTAAATTCTCAAAGTCGGCTGACAATTGCTTTCTCTTCTCTTGACAAATGACAATCCAAGCTCAAAAATCGCTCCTCACAGCCATAGTATCAGTCATTCGTTGATTTGAGAATGGTGCGCCTGGTGGTTACCGTGGCGGCCGCAAGAGACTGCAGCATGTCCGCGCGTGCGCTCACCCTGAAAAGGCCGCGTATTCGTAGACAAAAAAAAAAAAAATTGCCCGCAGCTTCCCTCGGGGGAACACTGAGGAGGATGCGGACCATATAATTGGTTAACGGGGTGTTAAAGTGCGACTTACTTGGGTCGATGGCTAAATTGGTTAACGTGGTTGTGAAATGGGGTGTTAAATTGCGACTTACTTGGGTCGATGGCTAAATTGGTTAACGTGGTTGTAGGAGGGGGTGTTAAATGAGTGAACACGTACACACGTATGCGAAAGAGCGGCGCTGGTCGAAGGGACGTCGATCATTGTGTTTGTGGATTCGTTGGAATTCATTTCACCGCGACCTTGGACGTCGACGCGCCGTACAAACCAACCGACGAGCGGCAACTGAGCGAGCGAGCGCCGACCTTGAGTATATATACAGCACGACGGCGCATGCACTGTCAGCTGTTGAATGTTCTCGAAGCGCGACGCCACATGCGCGTCCACTGGAGAATCAGGAGAATTGTAGATGTCGAACGCGGTGTGTAGAGGAGGAAGGGTGCACAGATGGTGGAGGAGTGAAGCGCGCGCGGTGTGTAGAGGAGGAAGGGATGCACAGATGGTGGAAGAGTGGGCGACGGCGCATGCGCGCGCGTCAGCTGTCGAATGTTCGAGAAGCGGTGCGGACGGCGCACTACAAGGCGCGAGTATAAGATGCTCCGCATCTAAAAAGTGGTCAAGGTCGCGAGACGCGCGTGACATTCCCTTTTCCCGTGCCATAGCTCCCTGCTTAGCTTCCAGCACTTTTATCGGGACTAGAGAAGAGAGAATGCAATTGCAGTGTGCGACAAATCTTTTGCAACTCCGCGCCTACTGGACGGATTTTAAAATATTTTTGCGGCGGTGGATTCGCGAAGCAATAAGCCCGTTAAGTGAATCTATTCTGTTACCCCTTTAGTATGAAAAAGCATTCTAAGTATAATGTTCGGCGACGGCTAATGTAGTGCACTCTGCGTAAATAGATAGATAGATAGATAGGCGCCCAAAGCGCTGCCGCTTGATATATGTTAGGAGTAACTTCTTTAATAATCTATTCACAATGCACAGAACTCGGCGAGCAGGTGGCGCCACTCAAGCAACAATCACCTGACAATTCGTCCTCTTCTTTCATGTAGTTGCGTTGTGGTGGCTGTTATGTACCATAACCCTCGGCGGTAGAAGCACCGTTTCGGTGCCTAATCTACCCAGATGATGTGCGAGTAAGGTTATAGGGCTTTGGCCGAGCTACGTGGACGGTGCCGCTCAAAGTTGACGATTACTTTGTTAGTTCGGTTGGGACAATCTCGTACGCGACGTCAGTCACCTGGCAAACGATACTGAATGGCCCAGTGTATGGCAACGACAGTTTCTCAGACAGTCCCACACACCGAGTGGGTGACCAGAGAAGCACGGGAGAAACCGGGAAAAAGTGTACGCCCCTATGATGAGAGCCATACAGCTGTCGGTGCTCCTGCGAGGTCTGTAGACAATTACAAGCGACTTGGGGTGCGTGGTCGGCGCGGGCAATGGCTCACCCGGCATATTCAGAGGCCGCAGGTAGCAAAGTGGCGAAGAGTAGCATTGGGTCAGGCCATATAGGAAATAGAAGGGGGAATAGCCCACAGTTCTGCGACGGGAGGAATCGTAGGCGAACGTCGCACATGGCAAATGAATGTCCCTGTGGCCAGCCGCAACGTATTTGGCGAGCATATCAATTAGGGTCGTGTTACACGTTTCGTGAAGCCCTCAATAGGACGGATGGTACGGAGTGGTAAATATGCGCTTGGTATGGCAAGACCTTACGATTTTGTAAACAGCCGAGAGAAAGGTGCGGCCACGGTCTGCGAGGAGTTGGCGGGGAGCTTCGTGCACTAATATGTCGTACAACACAAAGCCCGCAACGTCGGTAGCACAACTGGTCGAGAGTGCTCGTGCGATTGCGCACCCCGTCGCGTAGTCTGTGGCGACAGCAATCCATTTATTTTTAGCTGGGTAGTGGAAAACGACAGAGTAGGTCGAGACCAACTCATAAAAGAAGTTCAGGGATAACGTTGATCGGCTGAAGGTAGCCAGCTGGAAAGGCAGACTGTTTTGCGATCCTGGCAGGGCTCACAAGCGGCGACATAGTGTCGAACTAAACAAGCAAGTCCAGGCCCCCGCCCAAAAAAAAAAAAAAAACAAGACGTTTTTAAGACACGCCCAAATGGCCTGCCATGGGAGCCCCATGTAGTTGCTGGAGGACAGTGGATCTAACTTGCTTCTTGTCATCCCAGCGTGCCATTCCAAACGAATCAAAATTACGGCGGCATAAGGTCCAGTCTGACCACAAACATTCGTAGGGACAGATTGTGGGGGATTGACTATAGTTTGTTAACGATAGCTCGTAAAGAAGCATCCTGACGCCACTCCTCGCCAATGTTCAGTAGCTGCTACATGGAAAACGCGTTCGGGACAGTGTCAGTATAAGCCAATTCGTCCACAGGGTAGCAGGATAAACAATCCGCATCCTGATGCAATCGCCCCGTTTTATACATTACAGATAACGTGTATTTTTAAAGGTCTAGGGCCCAACGAGCGAGACGCCCTGTGGGGTTCTTCAGGGAAGCTAGCCAGCAGAGCACGTGTTGATCGGCGACGACACGGAATAAGCGCCCGTAAAGGTATAGACGAAACTTGGCAACTGCCCGCACAAAGGCAAGGCATTCTAGCTCAGTGATGGAAAAGTTGCACTCTGCTGAAGATAGCAGTCTGCTTGTCTTGGCTATAACACTTTGGTGCTGCAATAGCACAGCTCCCATGCCGTATCCACTGGCATCCGTGCCAACTTATGTTGGGGGCTCATGGATCAAAGTGGGCTAAGATTGGTGGTGTTGTAAGCAGGGTCATAAGTTGGGAAAATAATGACACTTGGTGATGGCCCCGGTAAAACTAGGAGTCTTTCTTCAAGAGGTCAGTGAGAGGATGTGCAATCCTTAACAAAGCATCAGAAATAGGAACACAACCCCACAAAGCTGCAGACATACTTTGTGGTTTTCGGAATGGGAAAGTTTGTAACTGCGCGAATTTTCTCTGGGCCTGGACGCACGCCTTAGGGACCAACAAGGTGACCAAGCACGGAGATTTGCTGACGAGCGAAGTGGCACTTGGAGGCGTTCGGCTAGTGTCCACCTCAACGTAAAACAATAATAGCCAATAAACGATAGAGATAAGAGTCGAATGCGAGTGAAAATACAATAACATTGTCAAGGTACAGCGCCAGTCCAGCATCAATCGAAAACCGACTTCATCCTCTTTTCACGCAGCCGCATTGTGGCAGCTGTTGTGTCAATATTCTTACTTCTCTATTAGTCTGGACTTGCAGAGGGGTACTCATCTGGTATCACAAGGCCACTGGTCTTTTTAAGCCCTGTTAAACAGACCTTTTGTTAATGTGAGAAACTACCCGAAATTTGTGCTCGTTTTTACCTACTTGCATCACTGAAAGTAACATTTCTTGTACTCTTAACGAATCGCAACTCTCCTATGCAATGACAGTTCCCTTTGGCCTTGTGGTACACTAAATGTCAGAATCAATACACAAATAATTGCTCAATAATGAAAAGTCAGTAAGCCAATAATTGCTTGATAAATAAACCAGTGCAAGAATGTTCTGTGCCTACCTATAAATACTAAGCTTTCAGAACAGTGTCATCTCTGCATTACAATATTATCATGAGTTTGTGGATACACGAGTGGAAAAAGCATTGAGTATTCCACCAGATCTAGACTGCTGAAATACTACCACTAAGCAGACTACACTTTGTCTAACAAAAAAATAATTTTATTCTCTACAAATGAAAATGTTGCACCGTATTATATTGCAAAAATCTGCTTCAACCTTTCGTAGCAAAACTTTCTGTATTTAAAACGCCACATTAAAAATATTGTTTCTTGGAATTCGCTCCCAGCACAACACGGCAAGGGCACTCCAGTGCACAAACATTGGGCGGGAGGGGGCCCATGAATGGCAAATGAAGTAAATCGCTGATGACAGTTGCGGGATGTTGTCCAGCTTGCCAAGGCTTTCAAGAGATGCACCACTATTACTTGAGTTTCTCAATGAGAATGTTCTCGAGTTTGACGGCGTCTGCAGCAAATTTCCGAATGCCATCAGACAGCTTGTCAGTAGCCATTTGGTCTTCATTGAGCTCCCAGCGGAAGGTTGGCTCGTCTACTTCAACCTTCTTCAAGTCCAACTTCTTGGCTGCAAGGTTCAAGCAGGCAAATTGCTGAATAATATGTAGCTTGATTTCGTTAATCTACTCCTTCATGATAATATGCAGATCAGTTTTGCAGAATCTCACAAAATAGAGAAAAGATTATAAAAAAAGCAAGCCATCTTAGCTGTAGCACAACACAAAAAGGAATTTATCAAACTTTCTCTGAAAAGAAAATGAAAAAGAAAACCATATTTCCAAAAGAATGGATTGAAATTGTATCTTTCATAAGGCCAGGGGTTAAGAAAAATTATTTGTACAAAACACAGCTTCAACAAAACAGTCCATTCATTACTGTACCACACTTACTAATGCACATGGTACAAATGCAGTCTATATGCCAGCAGAAGATTCACATTAGAAATGGGAACTATGCAACCCAAGTCGCATAAATAACGATTGAGTTCGTCTACAGCAGTAATGGCAAATGGTAAGGCTAGTTTTCACCTAGTATGACCTGGCCATGCGTGTGCTATATCCGAAGCTGCACTGTAGCTGTTCATAACTGCGGCAACCCCAGTTTTGAGGACACTTTGCTAGCCACAACCGTGCTTGTGGAATGATAAGTAGTTTTAGCACTTTGTGCACACTAAAAGTGCATGCATTCTCTCGAGGTATGTCACGATAGTGCCACGATCCTACCTCAAGTTTTCTTATCGCTCGGTTACACCGTTTGCAATTCTCAGCGCAAATCGCACCTACAGTGTTCGAGAAGCTTCAGGACCACAATATATTATTTCGTTGAGATTAGGCCCATTCCGTGAGCACCTAAGATTATTCTGGAATCTGCGTCCTTGCTAGTGATGACGCTAGAATGCTAGATGGCGAGTGTATAAATGCAGACACGCTTCGCCGCTTGTCAGTTGATCGACATCCGACGCTGCATTCGCCGCTATCAATGCAGGAGTGCTAGTGTAACCAGACTTTCCGTTTACCGGGCACAGGTTCGCCCAATTAAACAGTTTCATCTGACCATCCAGTTTCCTGCCTTCAGCCATGTCACGACCCCGTGACATCTGGTGGAACAAAATGATCTACTGCAGTCCTGAAGCTTCTCGACCACTGTAGGCACGGTTTGCACCGAGAACTGTTTACAGGGTAATGGGGTGATAAGAAAACTCTAGGAAGGAACGTGGCAATAGTGTCGATAAAACTGCAATGCATTCACAGCGAGTGTGGCAGAATATAGCAGACTAGCTGCGCATGGCTTCAAAACCATGTGGTCGTCATTCCCAAGCTCAGGTTAGTGACAACCACAAGCAATTGGTTCATTTTTAGTGCGATTCCCTAAACACGACGGCAAATTTTGAAGATTCATTTCACTGTGGTCCACACACGCATCGAACCCCCAGCAGCATCCTGGTTGAAGATCTCGATCAGCCTCAACATGAAAAATTCATCTGTCTGCGAGTGTACTTGCAAAACATACTCACAATAAAGCCAAGGGTCACACTGCTCCTGAGGTCATGAGCCAACATCAAATTGCCTCGCCGTTAGTACCAGAATTTCGTGCCTATCCTTAGCAAGCTTGCTTTACGAGGTTCGACATGCCAAAAACTTAGTCGAAAAGTACATGTGCAAAAAAAGTTTTTGCTGTGGCTCGAAAATTTCCGCATACTTTTTTTATGGATGGCCGACGGGGAATGGAAAATTTTTAATGGTGGCAGAAATTTCATAGCAGTGTTTGCTATAGCGACATTTCACTCAAAACATTTTTCCAGCAATCTTAGCAAGTCGACACTCATAAAAATTTTAAAACATACAGACACTGTGCAATACAAGTTCACTCACCCTTAGCTTCGGACAGGTGGTGGACAATGGGCTCTGTCGAGTTGGCTAGCTCCGACAGCAGGGCAGGGCTGAAATGGACACTTCTCGGTCAGTACTGCACTGGACCAGAACATTTTCCTTTCGGCTTGATACAAGCTGCTGAGCAGCACTTCAAGTCTGAACCAAAACAATAACAGCCTAAAATAGTTTGAACAGGTTTATGCCCTAAAACTATAATACAATTATGAGGGACGCTGTAGTGGAAGGCTTTCGAAATTTCGACTACCTGGTGTTTTTCAACATGCGCCTATATCCAAGTACTCGGGCCTCCAATGAAAGTGCGACCACTGCAGGAAGGATTTGAAACTGCAATTTTCGGGTCAGCAGTCGGGCGCCATAACCGCAGTACCACTGTGTCGGGCCGCTTTACGTGCTGTCCATTTGCTTCACTAAACAAGAAGTGTTAGAAAACTGCATAAATTTGTGTTGTACAAGAACACAATGGTGCTTTTCAGCAGCATAGAGAGACAAGGATGTACACATGCCGATTGATTTAAAGAGGCATGATAAGCAGCTGAAAAAGAATCTTGTTCACAAGCAATATACCCCCACAGCCACAGTCTTCTCCGGGTCCGGGCCAACACCTTGAGCGCTGATTACATGACAGAGGAAACGAAGCTTCTCGAATCCAAACTGGCATTTTTCCGGTTTAATCGTCAAGCCGGCTGACTGGATAGCCTGAAGTACCGAACGTAGTCCCTCTACAAGCTGTTCAAACGTTGCTGAAAACACAACGTCGTCAAGGTAGGCTAAGCAAACTGCCATTTGAGGCCTGAAAGGACGCTGTGAATCATGCGCTGGAAAGTTGCAGGCGCACAACAGAGGCCGAATGAGAGTGCATATAGACCATCCGGGGTTACGAAAGCAGTCTTTTCACGGTCCCATTCGTTCACTTCAATTTGCCAATAAGCGCTTTTTAAATCCAATGAAGAGAAATACCTTGCGTGCCGTAGCCGATCAAACGTATCATCAATATGCGGCAAAGGGTAGACATCCCGCTTGGCCACTCTGTTCAGCTTTCCGTAATCAACGCAGAATCTCAGCGTGTTGTCCTTTTTCCTCACAGGGACTACAGGGGATGCCCACGGACTTTTGGATATCTGTATGTTATCGTTATTCAGCATCTCTTTCACTTCGCTCTTTATGACCTCTCGTTCCTTCGGTGATATTCTGTACGGGTTTTGGTGTACCGGCCTTGTAGCTTCACCTGTTATTTTTCGGTGTTCAACAACCTGGGTCCGCCGTACTTTTGACGAGGTAGAGAAACATCCGGTGAAGTCTCTTAGAAGGTCTTGAATGATTTTCTTCTCGGCTGGGGATAGATTTTGGCTGATTGCAACTCTTGCCACGACATCGGGCGCAGGTTCCGAAGTAGGTGGCTCTTACACCAAACCACATAAGTCCGTCACTGTTTGAAAACCGTGCAGGAAGGCGATAGCAGTGTCCTTTGCAACATGCTGAATTTCGTTTCCGAAATTCGTGAGCAATACATCGGCACATCCACCATGTAATTGAATAATGCCTCGAGCTACACAAATGCCTTTCTTGAGCAGTAGTTCAATGTTTGCATCCGCTATACCTTCAGAATCAACGAATGCTTCATTTCTTACACCGACTATTACGCTGCATCGTGGCAGCATGGTAACATCACAATCTATAATACGTAATGCAGTGTACTCTGGCTCATTTGTGTCTATGGCCAGTTTGGTCGAAAAAGAGACACTAGAATTCTGCAGGTCGATTATAGCTCCATTTGCTAGCAGAAAATCCATTCCGAGTATTAAATCTCTAGAGCATTCCGGAGGTATGACAAAGTCAGCAACGTAAGTAGCGCCTTGAATTCCGATTCGTGCTGTACATCTTCCCAGAGGTGTGATGAGATGACCCCCAGCCGTGCGTATCTGGGGTACACTCCAAGGCGTCAGGACTTTCCTTAAATCCTTTGCGGCATCGTAACTGACAACCGAATAATCAGCACCTGTGTCAACTAAAACGGTAAATTCACACCCGTCTACGGTAACGCGTAGGTCTGAAGAAATTTTGTCTTTACCTAACCTAGTTGTAGTGTTCCGCTCGTCGTTGCTGCACTCTGACCTTGATTGATTGATATGTGGGGTTTAACGTCCCAAAACCACCATATGATTATGAGAGACGCCGTAGTGGAGGGCTCCGGAAATTTCGACCACCTGGGGTTCTTTATGCACTCTGACCTTGACGGAGGATCTTCAGTTGGTCGGACATCAGCGGCCTTGCCTCCATAGGTCGCTGGCTTCAGTTTTCCTGATGGGGACTGCTTGAACGATGGTGTGTTGAGGTTGAAGGTGGAGAAGGTAAACTAAATCGTCGAGGGCTTGGCGATCGATAGCGAGCAGGCGCTGGTGATCTAGGCTGATGCTGGAAACCAGCAGTTGGAAACAGATGGCCGGACAAGTAATCTTCAATTTCAACGAGTCTTTCGCCATTTCGGGGGCATGGCGCGTTTGGAGAAAACCCACGGAGACCAGCTCGTCGATATGGGCACATTCTGTACAGGTGTCCAGCTTCGCCGCAGTGAAAACAGAGAGGCGCCCTGTCGGGTGTGCGCCACACGTCGCTTTTTCCTGGCCTCAAATTAGCTGGATAGTTTGAGCCACGCGAAGCCGGTCGGTAGCCACTGGGAGCTGCAAATGAAGCAGTATGCACGGCGGGCTGGCGCAAGGCATCGGCGTAAGTCGGTACGGGGCGTTCCTGCAATTGCTGTTCAAGTCGAACAGGTTGCGCCTCGGGTTCGGCTTGAAGAATGGCGTGGCGAACTTGATCTCTGATCAGGGTAGTCAGAGACGAAACTGGCGTTGCGATTTGTCGGGGCAGCAGCTTCTGGAGCTCTTCCTTCACAATGGATTGCACCATTTCCCTCAATGCTTCGCTGCTGCTTCCCAGGTTTGCCGAAAGGACATCCGCAGGAACACTACTCGCGTCACGATTGTAGTGGCGGGAGCGCTGCTGCAATGCCCGCTCTATGGAGGTGACTTCGTTGCGGAATTCAGCAACTGTACGAGGTGGGTTGCGTACCAAACCGGCAAATAACTCCTGTTTGACCCCTCGCATCAAGTGACGCAGCCTTTTCTCTTCGTTCATGTTCGGGTCAGCGCGTTTGAAAAGGCGGGACATGTCCTCAATATACATGCCAACGCTTTCGTTCGTGCGCTGGTTTCCGGACTGTAGAGCGTTCCCCGCCTTCTCCCAACGATCGGTGCTGGCATATGTAGCTACTATTTGTCATCGGAATTCTTCCCATGTCGGTATGAACGCTTCGTGGTTTTCATACCACGTCCTCGCTGCATCCTCCAATGCGAAGTACACGCGAAGCAGTTTCCTTGCTTCATCCCAGCTGTTGGTTTTCGCAACCCGCTCGAAGTGTTTAACCAATCCTGCACATCCTCGAACGTGTCGCCGTGGAAGGACTCGGGCAAGCACGGTGGGGACAGAATAAGTTCCGATGACGTCACCTGGTAAGCCATCATTCCGTTGTCTGTGAACGCTGCTTGTGTTGCTGGAGCACTGGGCATGGGTGCGAATTTAGGCGGCTCTCCTCGGAGGCGGCGGCCTAAACGCTGGTGTACCGGAGTCAGTTCGCCAGGTTCCAATCGTTGAGAATCGAGGCTTCGCTCTCTTGCGCCAAGGGGGCTTCCAATCATACCCAGCACCTCCACCAGAATGTAACGGGTGCAAGAGAAGAAAAGTCAAAAACTAGTTTATTATGGGTGAACTTGTGCCCTGAAAATTATGTGCAAAAAGATGCAAGAGTCCGCTAGAGCGTTCCAGAACAAAAACTGTTCATCTGCCAACGCACCTTCTTCGCAGCTCCAACCCACACTGGCTCGTGCCTGTGAACAAGAGGCACGAGTCTTGCGGCCCCAAGCAAGAGTGCGCACAAGACTGGACGCTGATTATTCATAATGTCGGATATTGTAAACAGTCTCTGTGGCAATATCGTCGATGTAAAAGTAACTGAATAAACGCACGTAATGTTTTGTTTTACAGTGTCTGCTGTGTTTCGAGAGCAGGAATCTCATTCCGAGGCCCCACACCATGTACCACCAAGCGTCAATGTGGACGCACACCCGTTACAATACTAAAAGACATTGGGCAAACTCGCTTGTATCATTGTACACTAAGAATTCAACTATTTCTGTCTGTAACATTCAACTTTCGTGTTAAACAAATGGTTGACACAAAAATCAACCTTTTTTTTTTTTCATTCACACCTTTTTATGATGGCCAATGAAAGTGAATGACGTGTAGCTATGAATTTTCGTTTTGGGTGGTCGTGAAGATGTCTAGCTACTGGTGACAACCTTGGATAAGAAGTCCGAGTTGCTTTGGTGTTTTTTCAAAGTAGAGCACACCTGCACTCCACAATTTTTTTGCTCATTTGTCAGAATTATTCATGAGTCACATCAGCTTTCAAGGAAGTGTACAAAATTTTGACATTTTCTTCTTTCTGTATAGTTGACAGTCACCCAGAATAAGGTTTGTCACAAATCGACAATTGCCCCTTCTTTAAATACAGAAAACAACTCATTACAGAGTTCTTTCTATAGCTGTGTTCTTATAAATAGTGTTCAAAGTCTAAACAGTCTTCTAGGCAAGATTTCAGAGCTGCACTCACTGTTCACTTAAAGGTGTCATGACAACCGATTTTCTACCATAATCTGAATTGTGTGGGTTGATCCTTGCAAGTTTCCATTAATTTATAATTGAATATTTTTATAAACGAGTGAGCGGCCCAAGAGTCTGGCAACATTGGTGCACTCCCTAGCCGTGAGGTAACGAGCCACTGGCTGGGCGAGCTACTGCGCGGTCTGCATTCCGGAGGACGATCGTGTTTCCATGGTCCATTGCGCTTGCTATCGAGGTTTTTCTGCGTTGCTCGACTTGCCACTGTAAATACTGAACGACTTGCGGCGGTTGAAACAATGCCCTCGCGTCACCTACGTAGCGCTGGTACTCGCGGCAAACAATTTTCATTGATCTGTCAGATGTCAAAAAGTGTCCTGTAAATGTGCGAGGCATATGCCATTTGCCACTACAGATAAATATTTATTGAAACTCATTGCACGCAGTGTCATTATTGAGCGTCGCACTTGCTATTTTTTTTTTTTTACCGGAACTGAATGCAATCAACAGAGTGCAAGAAAAAATTCGGCCAAAAGGTATATTGCGAGTAGCCTCAGTGTTGCACTGACATGCAGTGTGCTTTGGCTAATGTTTAGATATGCAGCACCCAACAACCGACGAGAAAACAACGTTCTCCATGTGCAGCATTATTACGACCACTTATTCATTAGGTTGACCATCGAAAATCGTGCTTGCACGTATGCTAGCCAATAAAAATCTACACGCTTCACTAATTCCACTGCACAAAGTAACACTTGCTCGCAAATACAGCAACGACAAACTCTCGTACCCCAAGCTCGCTTGTCAACCTGGCACGCTTGAAATAAGGCTACTTAGCAGAGAAAGCCGTCTGCAACGTCTGCTACACTGGCGAGGTCATTGGCAGCTTGGTTCGTCCCGTCTTCAGCAATTTCTTCAATGCTTGAGCTGGTGGCGATTGGGTCAAAGCCAAAATGTGCAGCATACTCGACGTCATCACAGCATCTGATGCTCGATGAAGCACTGCCGGAATCGCGAGGTGTCGATGGGGACCGCGTGCGAAAGGTGCGGTTTGGTAGCAGACGACAGCACTGCTCCCTATGGCATGCAACGTCACGCACGCCATGGCGAATTTGCGGTCACCTGTGGTGGGTGGAGTTTATAGCCAATGGTTTTTACGGCTTATTTTGGACTGAAATAATCTTACAGTCCAGTTTTCACACAAGTACAAGCATGTTTGACCCTCTATCATCGCCATTGTTGGGTGGCCATGTCAGAACCCCTTTAAATTGGCCATTCCAAAAACATGAGAAATGTGCGAAAGTGCCACCATAAAAAGAAGGAAAAAAAAAAAAGGCCCTCCGAGTACATTTCTGAGGGAAGCCAACGAATACAACAATCTTGAAAGCAGTCGTACAGTGCTTGCCTAGCAGGCGAAATGCATACTCTGGTAGCTCTGCTCATCGTAGTGCTGTTCCGGTTACTCTTGAGAAGTATCACATACAGCATCAAGAATCATTGCGATGACAGACACTATGTACAAGGCTCTATTCTGACACTGCAGAGCTTACTGTCTATGCAAGCACACTGTGACAGAGCTACGATCGAGCCAACAGAGGCGTGCTTCGACAAACACAGTGAATTGCAGGCATCCTGCCCGTGTACACTCACCTGATGGTGAGAAGGTCGCAGCCGGCGAGGGCGCGCACCTGTCCCACGTTGCGGAACGAGGCACCCATGACCACGGTCGCATAGCCGTACCGCTTGTAATACTCGTAGATGCGCGTCACACTCTTCACACCGGGGTCCTCCAGGGGCTCAAAGCTCTTCTGGTTGGTGTTTGCCACATGCCAGTCCAGGATGCGTCCCACGAACGGAGAGATCAGCGTGACACCTGCGTCTGCACACGCCACCGCCTGCGAAGGGTGTTGACAAAACGGGTCTTCAACAGAGAGACTGGTATCAATCTATGCATGTTTCTTTTTTTCTAAGTAGTTCCTTTGCTAACACCATACACTGCTGTCAAACCTGCTACAACGAAACTGACGTGGCACAGAAAAAATATGTTGAAGCGAGAATTTCGTTGTAGTGAAATCGAGAAAATATAGCTGATCTGAGCAACAAAACAAAGGAACGTTTATTCTCAAGATTCAAAAAAATGTCCGTTGCTTCCTATTCCTTCCCAGCAGCATCACGACGAGATTCTCATCCCTGCATAGAGAGGCCACAGCAAAAGCACGCTGAAACAACGCCTGAAACCGCTCTTGTGAACGAACCAAGCAGTTGCATTAATACGTTCACACCAGCAACTGTCCGCCGTCAAAAGTATCAGAGAATGCCGAAATGGAGGCAGGGTATCGTGGAGCGGCGACTTTTGCATTATTCTGTGCCATTTTTATCATCTATAACTTGCGGCTAGCAGATTTTGTTGATAATGCGGACGAACAGCCACTCCGATTAGTTACCACACTGGCCAAGCGCGAACATAATGATAAGCATCGGAAAAGGCATCGTGTCGCGTTTGCACCGAGCAGCTGCGAGAAGGAAACCATGAACTGAGCGACTGAGCTTCAGCTTCAGATCGTCTGCAGATCAAAAGCAAGCCAGTGGCAAAACGAAAATAGAGCAGTCTCATTGCCATTGCTATCGAGCAATAGCAGCGCTCATTCTTTCTGAATAGCGGCGGTTTCTGGTGGTGCCAACACGTGTTTTAGACTTCATTGACGCATTTTCAAGCTCTGGAAATGCATCGAAATAGTAAAGATTGGTTTTACTGCATAGCAATAAGTATCCGAGTCTGGAATTGCACTGTAAAATTTCGTTGAAGCGAGGCGATCGAAAAAAAGTGTTCGTTGCAGCGACAATATTTATGCGTTTACTCCTATGGACTGCTGACAGGGAATCTTGAATTTTTCGTTGTAGCGGAAAATTCATTGAAGCGGCGTTCGACTGTACATTAAACAATATTTGGGGGTTTACCTGCCGAAATCACAATACGATCATGAGGTAAACTGTAGCAGAGGGCTCCGGAAATTTAGATGATGAAAAACATTTATTATAAAAGAGAGAAGAGAGAGGTACGGGGCCAAAGCATGACCCTGCTACATGGTCGGCGTCCTTAGTCCGGGACACCGCATGACGAGGCCCCTACTCGCGCCCGTCTCACTAGAGCCCGTTGAGACTCTAGTGATGAGCAGTTGAGGAGGGCAGTCTCCCATGCCTCTCGGGAAGGGGTAGGGGAAGGGGGTAGGTGGGGATTTTTCGGACATGCCCATACCATGTGGAAGATATCACACGTCTCCCCACAGTATGGGCACCGCCCATCTGTGTTCGCATCGAAATGCTTTAGGACTGCAGGACAGAGTAGAGTACCTGTCTGCAGGCGCCTTAGAGTTCGCTCTTCCGCCTTACTCAACCCCTTTGCAGGAGCCGGGTAAAGGCGGTGAGTGTCACGATAATAGATCAGAATTTCTTTGAACCGCAGCAGTGGTGTATTGGCCTCCGAGTCATAAGAGCCAAGGTGAGGAGCCCGGTGGGTAAGCGCTCGGGCGGCCGCGTCAGCGGCCTCATTGCCTCGTAAGCCCTGATGGCCAGGAGCCCATACGATGCGTTTCGGGGCTGGATCAGCGAGAGCCCGTTTTAGAATCTGAAATTTAGACTGTCTGGAGTTCAACATACACCGACACCAACCACACAGTAGGTGAGACTCTAGCGTATCTTCTCCATCGAAATACGACCACCGCAAAGAAACTTGTTTACTGGAATAGCGAATTTATAAAAACTTGGTAAGACCGGTGTGAGCAGGTCTATTCATATCCGATGCACAACAAAAAAGAGCTTAGAAATATGCAATTAAACAAGCTTGTGTTTAAGTCCCAAATTCTTAACACCAGGTTGTTACACATTAATAAGAAAGAAGACTATAGAGCGCAAAATATTGAACCCTGTTTTAAGTGTAGTTCACCACAAAACAAACTGAACAGCGTCATTACTTTTTGAAAAACAACCATTTTCTAAACAGGTGGAGAGTGCCCCATTCTGCAAAAAACACAAGGCAGCTGCCACCAGTTTGCTGTTCTGCTGGTTGTTCATAGCTGCTAACAAGAATATAGATTTCTTGGAGCACAATAAATGCGTTATGTAGCAATATGTACGAAACTGTCAAGCTACAGTGCAGTCCACTTATAACGATATCGAGAAAACCTAAAAATATGATCGTTATAACCGGTGATCGTTATATCTGGACTGCCGCCAAAAAAGCGTCGCCGGACGTACCTTTCGTAGCTCCAGGCTTCATTTCGCTATTTTCACCAATTAATAAATATTGTAGATAGTAGGATGTCAAAAACAAGACTTTATTTCTTACTCCGAAGAACGCATCACGGGTTCGCTGAGGAAGAGAGACTGACCGACGGCGGGGTGGGAGCAGTGGGAGGAAGAAAGCACAGCCAGAGGTACACAGCCGGAATGCCAACGAGGCCCCGCCCCGATGCCGCCGCGCCGCTTTGCTTTTCGCTTTTTTTATTTTCTCTCTCTTTCCCGCTTTCGTTCGGCAAGCTACGAGTAGCTTGCCGGCTTGCCGTTGTAGAAGGCGGGGAGCCGCGGAGCGCGGCGCTTTGCTTTTCGCATTTTTTTTTAATTCTCTCAGCCTCTCCGCGGTCGACGCGCGGCGAGGCGCAAAACGTGACACAGCTGGCGCCATCTGTAGCGCGTCGCGCCAACTCGCGATGCTCTCCTCGGCTTTTTGAACGGCCGGGACGCGCTGCCGGCGCTGTGCTGCAGTGGCGGCAGATACGTACTCGCCTACGCTAACTTTTCGTCTTGTCTCGGCATAGTTCGTTTCAGAGGAACTTATCAATCTAAATGTTACGATTATTCTGAATGAAACATGCCGTCCACGGCAAACTTTTCATCGCTGTATCCGATATGCGGTGGATAACATATCGTTATATATGGTTTTTTTCCCCATAGCCCCAATGCATAAAATGAGACTGTTAAGTCGACCCATCGTTATAACCGATATATCGTTATATGTGGTATCGTTATAAGTGGACTGCACTGTATTACAGCATTTATACAATGTGCACAGAGGATCCATTATATTTAATGCCCCATTAGAAGTCTCTGTACTTGGCAAGCAACTACAAAGTCCGCCAATGAAATCTAATGAAACTGAGACTGCATAATCTACTCCACCATAATCTACTTCCCAAAATTAACTAGAAGGAACTCTGACGCTGCGATCGTTCAGCCGCCATACGAATAATGGGTAGTACACGAATTTGCCCAGTCTTCGTGCTTTTGGGCTTTGAACGCACTTGTGGCTTTGTTTATTGCTGTGTTTTGGTTTCTCTCCGGATGAACTTTGTGAACTGCATGAGCAGATTAGAATCTCTGGGCTTCAAAAGGTGAAGGTGGTGAAGTGTAACTGCTGAACTTTCGGTGGACTTCATATTGCGGCAACGCGGATTCAGGCTCCATGAAGCCTAACAAAGCCGAAAAAATTAAGATTAGACAAATCCATGTACTACCCATCACTCCCATGCTGGCCAAAGCACCTTACGTTTCAACCCCCATGGACACTAGTGCCCGAGTTCCCTCTCGCGTATTTATATAAAACTATGTACTCCCCATTAATCCTTATTCACTCCATGATGCCATTCGTTTTCAAACCAACAATGACCATGCATAAACAAAAACAGCATTGGATTTGGCTACTCGAGAAAGTAGTGGGTTTTCGCCCAGGCTTGCATCATGGGCTACAAAGACTTGACTACTGCAAATACCAATACGGCAGGTGTCGATCACATGGGATGCATTTTGCACCATGCCCCAACAAACATGCCATAAGATGAACACATTATCCGAGTGCCACAGGCAACCTTATTTAAAAAAAAAAAAAAAAAAACACATTCAGATTCGCCGTTCGGAGCTTTCAAAATTGATTAACATTGCAGCAGCAGTTTGTTGCACTTACTGAAAAGATATTTTGTCATAATGCTCTATGGCGACAGGCGATTTTTCAGCACAAAGAATGAATCGATAGTGCTTGGCCCCTTATAGAACCACATTGATGAAGAGCCCCTTAATTACTAATATTATAATTTTAGTGTATGCTAGGTGCAGGTTACAAAGCTATGCTAGGCACATTTTGGGAAAAATAATTACTGTGCCTACCTGGGTGAAGTTGAACAGCAAGGTCATGTTGCAGTGGATGCCATGTTGAAACTCTAGAACTCTGCATGGAGAAGAAAAAACAAAAATGTAGCTTAACAGGATGAAAGCAATCCAATTAAGCAATTGCACAGCTTAGACAATAAACAATCATGCTATAACAAATGATATTTTTCAGATAATTTGAAATAACCAATTATCAAAATGATGCCACTGCTCTGGGTATCAAGAAGCTTGAAACCTTTGAAGTTATTTCTTTGTTTTGGTTAACTGATATCTTGAACCTATTGGAACTTTAACTGCCAAATGAAAAAAAAAAAATGTTAAGGAACCAGCATGGGTTTTGTTCCATCTCCAGAAAACATTTTATGGGGCAATTATTTTTTTTTAGTGGCACCAAATGACACTCCTTTCTACGCTTTGAAGACCGCCCTGTCAAGAGCTGGCATGAGTTGTCTGCAAACATTGATAAAAATAAAAACATATAAGAGATGGAACGGGATTCAGCTGAAGGTTGTACATGACAGAGCAGACAAAGACACGTCACAAAATTTAGATGACAAAATGATAACAGGGAAAATTAGAATGAGCAGCAATCAGGATACACACTTCAGAAAACAAGTACAAAATATATGGTCGTGGTCCAAGTGAGGAGTTTTCAGTGATGAGATTGACTAAAGCCATTCTTGCACACTTTTTGGAGCAACTAAAATATCACTCTGGAGCAACCACTTGGAGCTGTTACTTTTCGCACATTTTCGGACGCAAATATTGTCCTCTATATTCCATCTAAAAAGTTGCCTTTAACATTGGGGGGGGGGGGGGCTACAAGGCCCCACGGCCAATAGGAAGGACAATTAGCCCCTCTGCATGTATTCATCCGCGCCGTGCCATCTGCTAAGCGTCCTCCTGGCACATTCCTGGCACGTTCGGTGAGCAGACGGCAGCACCACAAAATAAAATAATGAATAAAACAGACCAAGGTTGCACGATTTGACACTGGTGCTTTCTGCTTGGAGTTTATCATGCTGTCGTCGTGTGCTTTGTGATCCATAAGTTCCAAACTCGCACTTGCATTTGCTTCAGATGTATGCCTTGGAGCTTCGGCAGCAATGTATTCATGATGAACCCACCCCCCATTGAGCTATTTCTATAAACTGCTCTCAGATTATTGGTGCATTAGGATTAGCAGTGATTAGCAGTTGTGGTCCGAGAGACAGCTTATCTCACCAATAATGATACAACCTACACAACGCTTCCTCCTGATCATGAAATAGTACAGGGTGACAACTCTTTATACCATTTATTTGCAGCTGTCAGCTCTTCGAAAAAGTGTCAAGGGCAAGCTCGGTTTGAAGCACGCAGTCGCATGTGCATGGGCGCTGCCATGCTAATTTTTAACCAGTTGCCGGCGGTTACCCATACAACATTTAAAAGAATATGCCGTAAATGCGATAAATGAACCTTTTATAAATGGGCAGCAGCAGATGCTAAACAAAGGAAAACATCTGAAGCTTTCCAACAACCAGGCAATTATATCTGTAACCAAGTTTTGTTGCACAAGCATGTGGCTTTCTTACACCCTGCAGCTTTAGCAGTGCTGAACGATAGCCGAAAGATGAAGTATAACATGGAGCTGTTGCATCACATGTCAAATGGAATCAGCTTATGCACATATGCATCTTAATTTGGAGTGGTACTTATTGCCAAAATCATGATAAGTCAGTGCTCTTTGCTTTTCTGCAGACATCCCCAAGTTTATTACCAGTCAGCTTAAGCCGGCTAACAATTCACCTGGTATACGTAAATGCCTCTGGCTTTCCATGACTGTTAAGTTACAATATACTGGAAGCACAAGCTGTCTAAATTTTCTGTGCATTCTACTGACTTTCTGAAAGAAGAAGTCCAACTACATTTTCTTTGAGTATAATAAAGGCTTTCATGGTGTGGGCACTGCTTAATGGATGGTTAATAATGAACAGGGCTCAGTAACTGGTCCCTTGTTCTCGTTGTTTGATGCGTTCCCAACAAAATTTATGATGATGGGGAAGAAGAAATAGGTAGGTTGCCGAAGTAGAGAAGTTCAGATAAGTGAATATTGGGACGCAACGCCTTCTCGGCAAAGTAACAGTCAATGCACGGGATGTGGTATTTCCAATTTTTGATAGCCTGCCCATTGTAAGGCATTAAAACATAGGCACCCTGCATGAAATATTTTAGAATTAAACCGAATCAAATAGAACTGCAAGTTTTAAAAACTAATTAAGCACACAGACACACAGAATTACTGCAACTAATGCAGTCAGTCAATACTGCTGTCCAGAACAATTAAGAAACTTGTGCATCTCCGACTAACCACAGTAACCATTAGAAACTATTTTATTGAAATGTGATCTCACAGTATGGTCTAGTAAAAAAGCCATGCACTAAGTTTCACGGCAAAAGCAAGTTCGAATTCTTTGGAAGGCTTGCACCCAGCAACTGCTTTGACAACATAGCACTTCAGTCTACCGCGATGACCACTTGAAATTTCAGCGGTAACCTACGAGTTTTGAGTGCCTGCCATCTTGTTTCTCGCCAAAATAATGCAAAAACGACATCCTCATGCACGCTTGGCACAAATGAAATTTCTCCCCAAGATGTAGCAGGTTTCACTTTTTGGTGCAACTTGTGCAGCTATGCCACCACAGAGTTCTATTTTGAGGCAGAAAGGTGCACAGGCCTCGGCAAATGACACAAGTGGCCATCGGCATCAACATGAAGGACGCCAAAAGGTGGCAGGACTAGAGATATTTGCTTCAATCGATGTCAACACGTGATGTCATTGTTGCGAAGAAAAGAGGACAAAGAACGTGGGCACGAGCAACCATAGAGATTCCTATAAATACACTGAGGGAATTATGCCGCTAGTGTCTATGGGAGCTGCAATGCACACTGCTTCAGTGAGCATGGGAATGATGGGCAGTACACAAATTTGTCTAATCTTCCTACTTTCGGCTCCAGTTGGCTTCGCATAGCTTGAAGTTGCTTTGCCACGAAACAACAGTCTGCAAGTGTTCAGCAGCTGCACTTTGCCCCCTTAACCATTTAGGCTCAGCATTTCAAATTGGATCACGGAGTTTGCAACCGTCCATTCCTTCATTCGAAGCAAAACCAGAACACTGCAATAAACAAAACCACAAGTGCATTCGAAACCCGCAAGCACGAAGACTAGGCAAACACATGCACTACCCATCATTCCCGTGGGTGCTTAATGACTACAGTGCCACAGCCCCTTCTAGTTAACAGCCACGGGCACATTGTTCGAATACCTATGATGCAGCCAGACATCTGGGTCTGTTCAAGCTTTCTGCAGCCATCAAGGCATCGTACATAGCCCAAACTCGTGACGTGAATGCGACATCATATGAAATCTCCGTGGTCAAAGGTGTGCCTATCTCAAAGGCAGCGCAACACCAGGTGAGGCGCAAAGAACTTTCGAGGGCGAGTGGTCAAGGATCAACACGCTGACCGAGAAGAAATGAAAGGTGGCTTCCAATGAATTGCAACTTTACCAACCCAGTCAGTGCAAATATCACTCCCAAACCCCTATGGGTTGCACAAGGGTAACTTCACTTCTTCCTTTCAATATTCAATCTCTCAGAGAGCGGGGAAAAAATTAAATGAGAGAACAACTCACTTGGCTGCCTGAATTCCTTCCCAGGTGGAGGCCAGCTTGATGAGAATGCGCTTCTTGTCGATGCCATGCTCTTTGTACAGGGCAATGAGTTGCAAGGCCTTGGCGATGGAAGCCTCAGTGTTGAACGACAGCCTGCAAACCACAAGGACAGATAGCGAGGGTCAGAGCAGTCACAAAAGCGTTCTGAACAAGAACCAGTACTTATGTTTAAAGGGTCACTGAGCAATAAAGCCTGCTTGCGGTTGAGCTGCTTAACAGCCGACTCGCAAGTTGCGGGATCGAAGCCTGGCTGGGAGGCGGCATTTTCGACGCAGGCAAAAATGCTCAAAGCCCTTGTGCTTAGATTTAGGTGCATTTCAAAGAACACCGAATGGTCGAATTTTCAGAACCTTTCATTACAGCATCTGTCATAGTCACGTCTTTGTTTAGGGACGTAAAAACCCAGACATCCTTATTATTAAAGTTGACGGTTGCACTAGTTAGCTCACTGTCATTAAATTTATGAAAGTTTATTACACAACAGGAAAAAACAAAAAGAGTACAGAATTCTGGCTGGGCACAAACCAATAACAGCATGGAAGCAGCGCTATTGTTCCTTTGTCAGAATTTTTTTGTAGTTTTTTTTTTCTGGTGTCACTAAACAGGCTAGTATGTTCGAGTTCTGTTCCGTTTGATGGGTCCTCATTTTACAGACAACCTATTTCTAAGCACGACTGCAAACTAACTGGAAGTGAACGGGACATTCGAAAGTGCTTTGCATCCAGGAAGATCTACAGTCATCCAATTTGGAAGTTAGATATCTGATAGATTACCTGCAATATTTCTGAGAATTACGTAAGGAGTGCAACTCAGAAATATTAACTGCACAGATTAGTCATCATGTGAGAAATGATTGCGAATAAGATTATTTTACACTTTAATAACATTAACTGTGACCAGGGGCAAGCTCAAGCACCAGCAATTTTTATCCTCGCCTCAAGGCTGGTACTTCCAGTCCTTTTAAGAGAAGTTAAGCAATATGTCTGAAAAGTGTCATTTTTGTGGTAGCACAGGGAACTTAGTCATCCTACATAAAATGATTGTGCAAGTGAACAATTCGTGCTTTTATCTTTGCAATTATGACAAGAAAGGATTCTTGCTGTATTAATTTACATTTCCACCAAAATGCTCCTGCATTCAGTCCTTTAAATTAAAATGCTTGCAGTCATTTTCATTCCTCTGGCTACTTTTACTGCCCTTGGCCCAATTTCGCTATTTTCTGACCGATTTTTCTAGTTTTCCTGGCCAATTTTTTTTCCGCCCTTTCTATATCACCCCTATGGCCCTTCCACAATGAAGTTGCATACCATGTTTCTGCATAAAACAATAGACTGAAGTCTGACACTATGGGCGGCAGTGATTGGTTTCTTTTCATAACTTGTGCAACAGATTGTACCAATCGTCTCCTTCGCAACTTTCGGGCTCGATCCGTTAGTATGGTCACTGCATTTGTCCTCTGCATCAATGCTTATCAGTGAAATGTCGTTGCTGCACTTAACAGTCTTTATAAATCCCATCTCCCAGATATGGCATCCCCAGTTTCTGGGCTACATCTAAGGCTGCATGTCCGAGCCAATCTCTCGGACTTTTCAAATGCACAGGTGCAGATTGCTGGCTAGAACAATGGCCAGCTTTCAAGTGCTGCTATGTTACAATTTTAGATTTCAAGAAAAAAAAAATGTGTTCTGAATTTCACAAACTCCTCGACTTATCAAACTAACTTGAAAGCAAACAATGATTCGCTTCACTGAGGTTGAATCGTATGTTCGAATTCACAGCTTGTGTCCCTTTGTAATATCCGAGCCCTTTCTCGATTTAAAGTGATTTTCTGACCTGGCGTCGACCTCCGTCGATACTCTGCCGGGAATGATCTTGAGAATCTCGGTGCCAAAGAGGACGACCAGCTTGTCCATGGCATTGGTCACCTGTTCACCCAGAGTTCTGCGGCACAGAAAAGACACACAGAGAGAAAAGCAATTACTCTGCAGGTATTTCTATTTTCGTAACTGTAAAGTCCCCGCAATCGTCTGCAAAACCAGAATTGTAACAGGGCTTATACGTACACAGAGGCTACTAAATTGTTTATTTCATTCTGGAAGGTAGCAACCGAGTCAAGAGTGAAAAAGTAGAAATAGAACGTAACAAACACTTCTTCCTGAACAAAATACTAGTAAATTTAGTAATTTGGAGTCAAAAAGTAATCATAAACATCATTACTACAGTGTTTCGATAGTTTTTTTGTTTAACCTCAAAAAACAAAACAAAAGAAGAGCGAGGTTAGCCGCAATACTATAACTTTTATCATCACACTGAATGGCAATGGGTTCAGATAGACACTTTCCAGGTTTTTAACCATAATGAAGAAATCAATTTAAAGTACGAAGTGGAAACGGCACAGGAACGGGATGAGTAGAAATAACGCACAACACAAATGCTGATTAACAACCAGCGAAATTTTACTGCGTCGAAAAACGTATGCTGTAACAATGAATAAAAAAAAAAAATAAAGCCCTGAACTGTCATAGGGTCAACAGTGATGAAATAACAGTGAAAGTCCACCACGGTGAAGACATCTTTATCAGCTTGATAAAAACAAATTCTTTTTCTGAAAGGGCGATCGAAGGCTCTTTGATGCATGTGCTCCCTTTTTTTTTTTTTTGGTACGAATGGCTCCATTAATTTCAGGTTAGATGCGATTTGGCATCTTGAGGGCACTTCACAGTCGTTGAAGACTGGAGTGCAACCACACGAACAGTGTTGCTAGTTGAAGACCCAAGATTGCATGCATGCATGCAAGCGAGTTATTCAAGCAGCGCCTGGTTTGTCCATATATAGGAACGACCACACGACAAGGGAATATCGTAGACAACATTGTCAACACATTCGACGTATCAAGTCCAGTGGTTCTTGGCACAAGTGTGCTTCTTGGGTTCTTCAGCGTTTCCTTGGCGCTGGCACAGGTAGCAGAGTTTATGGGGAGCTTAAACACAAGCCTAATGCCCAACTTTGCTTACAATCTTCTTGAGCATATGGCTCTCCCCCAAAAACCTCATTAAGTAGCTTTGTGGCTGAGGCACACAGGAGTTCCTTCAGGTAGGTGGCACATTTCTACCGATGGACACGAGTACCTAAGCTTTTTTGCGTTTGATGACAAACACAACCTCTCGAGTGCACTCCTCAGAACGCCTGTAGCAAATCTGTGTTTAAGCACTATTGTATGCACCAAGTTGAACGGGAGAAGGCTTTCCTGGAACCTGGGCGCACACTCCTGGCATGTGTGCCAACCGCCAACAAACAAAACAAGGTCCAAAAGCCGCGCATATGTGCAGTGTGTTATTGCACTACTCCTCGCACAGAGCTGTCGCAACCATAAGTCCTCTAGTATTTCCCAAAATACACTAGAGGACTCTGGCGCTAGTGTCTATGAAAGCTGCAACGCACGGCGCTTCAGCGAGCATAAGAATGATGAATAGTACACAGATTTGTCTAATATTCGTACTTCTGGCCTGCTTTTGGCTCCTTGTGTGTTCGTGTGGCTTGGAGCTGTTTTCTCGCGAAAGAAATATTAGAAAATGTTTAACGGTTGTGCTTCACCACCTTATTCTTTTGGACTTACCTTTCCAATCAGGTCACGAAGTTCAATAGGGTTGAATCTTTCTTTGAAAACAAAACTGAAACAGAGCAATAAACGAAGCCGCAAGTACAATTCGCCGCCCGAAAGTACGAAGACTAGGCAAATGTGTGTACTACCCATCATTCCCATTGTCGCTGAACGATTGCAGCGACAGAGTCCTTTCTAGATAATTTAAGGAAACTCCATTGCCACAATCACGTGCAATGAAATCGCCATGTTGGTGCCATGCATGGCACACGCAATGTTTACAACACCACATGTTAATGTTACCATTATATCACTAAAAAGTTTGTTTTTTTATATATTGGCACACTGGGGCCAACAAAGTTCTGGCAATATTCTCATCACACCGAAGCAGGTTAAGCACAGAGTCCTTATCCTGCATATACAATATGAAGGCCACCATGTTGATGAACCAGTACATTACGAAGCAGCGACGACGTCTCTTTCAAGCTATTCATACTGCAGGATCGTGGAGTGTGCAAATACACTCAGACCGCATAACAAAGTTGCATCTTGCATAAAATTAAGTTTGTTATATTCAAAAATGCATTGTAAAGAATTATTCCGAACAGTTTTCGATTTACTTCGTTATACCGAGGTTCGAGTGTACTTCCTCAGGCTCCCCGAGATGGCGGTAGTTGTTCGTGCTGGAGTATGACGAAACCAGCTATTCCCACAGCCACGCTTTCCAAGGACACGCAGATCTAACAGCAATGGCAAGCAAGTAATAAAATGACTTAATAATAAAGGTTTTTAAGCTATCATATTTTGCTTCGGGACGTAACGCAGAAAAATGCCTTCACAGCGATACACTTATATTTAGAAATGAAGTGGAATTTCAAGCGACGGTAAAGCGAGTCAATCAATGAATAGACTTAGATTGGCAAATTTTACTCCGAGGATTTACTTAAATTCATTCATAGACGAGAAAAACAAGGTCACATTTTCATTTTTAACGTCCGCGCCGTAATTCCCGCGCGCGACGTCCCAAAATCTTTAAAATTAGTATGTTAAACCGATTGCTCCTCCCCCCTTCTCCACTCATTGAAAGGACAATCTGCTTCATTTTTACTTCGAGTTCCTGTCTATCGTTCCCTCTCGCGACAATATTATGAAGAACTGGGTCCCTTATGGACGCTGTCGAAAACCTACGAGGTCACGGCGAAATTTTCTAGGGGGCGTCGCCACCCAAATTGTCTTCTAGCTTGTTTTTTTTTTTTCACTTACCACGCGTTTTCTCGCAGGAAGCGTGGCGATTTTAGCATTGTAAAAGAGTAATGCACTAATACGAGAACAATCTTTCCAAAACGTAAGCTTGGCTTCTCTAAGCTGGCTTCTCCACATGGTATTTTGCGGGGAAGCCTACTCATGAAAATGTCGTGCGCACTAGAGCACAATGAAATTAACGAAACCAGCAGCTGGCGGGTGGCACACGTGGGCCACGGCAGGGAGAGGAGGTTACAAAGGAGGCACTTGCACTCGCGAAGCAACACACACACTCCCCACCCCAAACTACACCAGCGCTCCTTCACTTCTCTCACTGCGCATGACGCAACACGGGCAGCGCCCCTCAAGGCCGACACCCATGGCAGCACACTGCACATGTTCCGCAATAGCTACAGCAAGGCCACCTATAGTTAGCACTCCGGAAGAGCAACGGGTCACAGGAGAAAAAAAAAAAAAAAACGAACAGCGACGGGCTTGTAATGACTACCGATCAAGAGTAAATGGTGCGTGCGCTTAATTGTCACCGCCGCCCGCTCAAAACACTGAAATTTCCTTCGCCTTCATCAAAATCATGTATCACCATGTGATACACAGCTTTATCGGTCATCCACCATCGCAGAATGAAATAGAACGGCTTTCGTAAAATTTTCTTTGGGTGTCCGAATCTTCGCTCTATTGCAATATATCAAGGCGTGCGTACGGCACCGGAGAGAAGGTACACCCAGACGTGCGGAACGAAATTACGAGAGAATAGTATGCAGTTCAGTAATCAGTCACATGAAAGTCACAAGTCAATTCAACAGATTCAAAAACTTCAGAAAGGTCAATGGCACCGCGCCGAAAGCGAAAACAAGCCGTCTCAACTTTACACGAGGGCAAAGAAAAAAAAAAGTGCGAAAAAAAAAGAAGAAAACGTGGTCAAAGTCTAGCACTCCCTCAATCCAAGGCCACGACTGCCCCAGGAGAGAGACGGATACGAAAGCCACCAACGCGCAAAACAAAACTAAGGAAAACTCGGCCTAGCAGGAAGCAAAGGAGGGCAGGGCCACCGAGACAAAGGCACAAAAATATACATTAAAATGCCACGAGCCCGCTTAAGCGCCGGGAAAAGCAAGGAACTGTTGCCGGACTGGAAGTACAGGGCCGAGAAAGAAAGCGAAATAAAAAAACAAGTCCGAAAGCCGATGACTAACGACTGGGCAAGCACAAAAAAGCTTGAGGTGAAGACATGCACAGACAGGCAAGGGCAGCGCCAGCCTGTGTGTACCGTACTTGTCGGTACAGAGTACAAGTCGACCACCTTGCAAGAATATGCGCCGCTGTCGTGCCAAACGAATACCGACTACAATGCGTTTCAGGTTTATTTGTTTCCTTGCCCGGGACTAGGACGCCTTCGATTTCGACGCCCATTGGCATTTACTGTGCACCGTAAACACCAACCTCTTGAAAAAGACGTACAGAAAGAAAAAAAAAACAAGGAACGCACGCACCGTGCCTGATGCGTACACTGCAGGCGCCGCTTCCATACACGTTTGCTTGAACACTCACCCGCAGATGCTCGCAGAAACAACGCGCTTGCTTTTGCAAAAGCGTAACGATTGTGCACTAGATCGACGCGTGGTGCGCCCGCTTTCGAACCCGACAAAAGCGATGATTTTTTTTTTTTTTTTTTGCATAAACATTACTTCACGAGTACTGTGGACGCGCAAAATAAAGCGCGGCGAGTTAGGCCAAATCACGCAGCTGCATGGTTAAATCTGCAAGACTTTAAGAGAGCATGAGGAGAAAGGATGGACGGTGGAGACGAGCGTTGGCTAGTATACGGATAAACACGGCACCCTCCCTTGAAGGTCTGAAACAGGCTGGTGCGCCGAATCGCGAAAAGCGCCTCCGGTTTCGCCAAACTGTGCGCGGCGCAGCAGAAAGCGGAACCAGGGCCGTTCCGCCTTCCTCAATCTTTCGTAACAACGAAGCGAAGAAAACGAGCAATCGTGCAGTAAACGGCAAGGCATCGCGAGGTCTCAAGGGGGAAAAAAGAGGAGGGGGGCAACACGCAAAAGTTCAGGTTTTCATAGGATGTTCCAACCGAGAGCGGGGCGTGAGGGAAGTGGGCAGTCTGCAAACGAGGTGGGGGGGGGGGGGGGGGGGTAGGCGCAGGGGGCGCAAAGCATGCCCCATACATTGACATAATAGGGAGGGAGGCGCTGCGACGAGCCTTCACTCCCCCCTCCCCCCCCCCCCCCCCCCCGAGGAGAACTGTGCGTGTGCCTATGGGTATGAACACGGGATTGCAAAAAAAAAAAAGGGGGGGGGGGGGTGCGTGGAAGATTGAACGAGAGCTCTTCTCTACTTGCGGTCAAGATATCTCCGCGGAGCGAAAACCCGTGAGGCTAATAGATGTCAAAATGACGCTAAACCACAAACATAAATCTGTTTCAGGAGATAACATCTCCGTTGAAAACTGCCTAGGCGAAAACATCGCTTTTTGAAACTCGCGCAGAAACCTAGCGTCGGCGTTACGTCACGGTTTTCAATGCCAGGATCGCCCGAGAAAACATTGCCTTTTGCTTTGCTCTTTTGCAACACAATGGAATTGGCATTCTTGCCGATACATAACTGCATATGCTCTTGCGGAAGCGGCCAAAATCTATGACGTTGCCGCAAGGTGACGCGCGAATTTCGAGCCAGCGTGACTGGCAGCTAGGGCATTGCAGCTGAAAGTATTGCCATAGTGCCATTGAGATTGACACACCATGGGTCGCACTTCGCTCTTAAGTATTAGTAGTTAAGCACGTATATATCTAGAACAATTCTGATCTAACACTGCAGTTCTAGGAGAGACAGATTTGCTGAACTGAAAATAACTAAGCAACAGGTGTAACCCAAAAGTACCCACGTACATGGGCATGTTCACATTGTTAAAAAAACGCATCACTGACCAACGCAAACACGAAAAAAAGACATTTCCAAATCTGTAGAGATACCACAATGCCATTTTTTTTTTTTTTTGTGTTGTGACTTCAGTCAGTGACCTGTTTATTAAACAATGCCTTTACCAGACCAGATGGCATTCTGTCGAACTCTCGACTATTAAATGTTTACCTCCAAAGAACTAATGCAATTACAGAAAAATATGTTCTCCGACTCAAGCAAACCGAGAAATTTGGACATTTAAGGTATGTTTCAGTAGAACGTTACAGCAAATTTATGTGCATTTCACAATGTAGTAAGCTATCTTAGTATCGGCAATTTCCGGCACCTCTCACTAAATATGAACTCTCACCCACTAACCCTTTCTAGTCTTTCTGTCTGAAGTAAATGCGTGTTATCACTTGGCTACCCTTGATGATCCACTGCACAGCCAACCTTAATTAATTACGATGCCCTACAGTCAGATTCACAAAGTGTCAATTAATGAATGTCTGCCATGCTCCGAATGCCATGGTCAGAATCAGTTTTTCCCAGCTATGCCCAAGACATGGTGCTGTCAAATTAAATGTGGTTGAATGGCTGCTCATACAATTTGCTACATATATTATTTCCTGAAACCTGGACCCAGCAAAGGATCTAAAGACACTTGCACAATCCCCTTCTGACAAGTCATTCTGCAACGTTCCTGCTTGATACGTTGCGAATTTCCACTTCACTGTATAAAGCTGAGAAGGTTCAATGAGTTGGCAATGTAGACAGCCACCAGGGGTGTAGCCCAGGAGAGGTTGAGAGAGAACTCGGAACTACCCCGAAATCGTTTTATTTTGCTCGTGTCACACACACAAAGTATGGTTGGCTCCCCCTCTCTTAATTCTGGCTACACCCCTGACTGCCGCAACGCATGTTTCCCGAAAGGCTCAGGTAATGACAGAGGCATCAAAGAAATGCCAGATTTCCATCAAGTGCTTGTTACAGGTTCCAGCCACAAAATTGTGTGCTATGTGTGCCGCTACTCAGCAGCACTTAAAACCGCCCTAAAATGAAACAATTTATTGGCTTAGATCAATAAATTACAGCCCAATTACTTTAATGTTGCTAGGTTAATCATCCCAAACCTCTTACTAGAGGTGAGAAAGCAAGACCACAGTTATTTTAAAATTTTGTGACAATATCTGTGCATGCATCATAATTAACTTCAAAGTCCACTTTCACAGCTTGGTGACAGTGGCTCAATGAAATTACCAGAAACTTTGCGTGGTTCCATCAGAGGTCAATGCACTTCATTATTACCAGTTAGGAACTAGGATTCACCTAGTAAAGGCCATCAAAGTCTAGGATGTCACGGCATTTTGTACAGAAATTTCAAGGCAGCGTTGCTCCTAGCCTTCTCTTGTCGTGCATTTTCAAAGGGTCTTCTCGCCACGAGGCTGACATTTCCCAAACCACGAAACTAATGTACTGATATGTAAAAAAAAAGTTCCTTTTTAGTGTTCCTTTAATGGCATTCCTGTGTTGCCCATTTCCCAGCTACTGTGGGTTTTCTTCACGGTCACATGAAGAATGTGTTAGGTTCTACTGTGTCCACTACAACATTCAACATTTTTATGTTGAAAGTGTACCACGATGAGTTTCAAACTGTATATGAATCAGTACGACGTTTAGTGGATAGAAGTGCTTTTAAGCTCTACATTTCACCATTTTTCTTTTTCTGAAAGTAGCAAGAGTACATTTTTTTCATTAATTAGAAGTCAGTCATGTCTTTTATGCAAAGAGTCTTTCTCTGTACAAGAGCCTGTTTATGCATTTTACTTATGATGATGACCGTGTACTGTTGGTTGCCAAAAAAAATTGAGGGGGGGGGACAGACCTTGCCAAGCCAGTATGAGGCTTTTTGTCTATGTTGCAGTCGATGCGAAAATTAACTTCAAAGTTGAAGCAGACACATGCCCAATGCCACTGGCAGATACTGTTGTGTACGTGTGTGCCACGCATAGATGATAAGGAGAAGCCACACAGAAGAGACTCACTTTCCGTGGCTCTTGCCGTACTTGACAGCATCGTCCACCAGGTGGGCATACTGGGGAAGCTTGGAGGCGGCCAGGATTAGAGATGGATTTGTTGTGGCATCTGTTGGCTTGTACTGCTTCATCACTGCAAGCAACCAGATCAAAGCATGCGAAACGAATTCATGCATTTCCAGCTAAGGGTTCCTTGAAATTACTAACAAACCCCCAATAAAATACAATTTCAGAATTTGGATAACAAATAATACAATGCATTTATTTGTTGGCATTTCAGTTTGCGATAATTCAGGAAAGTGAAAAGAAACTTTTCAGCATAAAAAGAGAAACAATTTTTTATATTTATTTTTATTTTCAGGTACTGCAATCACTATTCAGCTATTTTAACAAGGCGGTACACGAAGTTAGTCTTGACCAAAAAATACCAAGTACATGAATATATAATACAGACTTTACAGTGGGCATAGGGCAGATGCAAAATTTCACAAGCAAGAAGATACAGCAAGATAAAAGAAAATACAATAAAAAAGAGAGACCACACTTATACAATATGTAATACGATTCAGTGGGTCGGAGCACTTTCTAATTCTATTGAAAACAATGCCAGTGAGGGTGCTGAAACAATCGCATTAGTTTATACCACTCGACTATGGTGGGAGGAAAAAAATTAATACTTAAAGCAATTATGAGTAGAAAAGAAAGTTGTGGCAAAAAAAAAAAAAAGAAGTCTAATTCACATAGTGGCATCAAAGACCAGGCAGATTCCTCGGGAATAAAGCATTTCAAGTTATGAATAATTGGTCTTTTTTTTGGTGAATAAACTCAAGACTGGCAACATTCTTTCAAATAGCACAGAGTCAAAGCTATTTTTTGAGCTTGTTAGTTTAAACTCAATATATGCCTTGCTAGAAAATTTAATATAGGCATTTCCGAGTGCACACATTTAAAACCGCGAGCCGTGCACCTTCAATACTATGTATGTACCTATACTAATAGTGTTCATATCTGACAAAAATTATGCCAAAAGTTGATTTTTTTTTCAGTTAACTGCAGCCAATTTAAGATATTGCACACCATGGGCATAGCCAAGTTGGGGCTGTTCAAGCCAAAATTGTGCAATTTTGTTTGCCAATTATCATGTATACATGAAATACAGAAGGCATAATTGAACTCCCCTCCTTTCGAAAAACATTTCTGGCTACAGCTGCACGTACTGATCAATCAATCATGAACAATATAAAGCTGTATTCACATGTTTGCCACTAAAAATTCATCGTGCTACAATGGCAATTGATTGTAACTGTGCTGATGAATTGACTAACACTTCAGTCCTTAGATTTCAATCGTTCAGACAAATTGGTTGAGTGGTGTCAATTTTAATATGCCACATTTTCTTATCAAATACACCATACAAAATATTACACATTATGTTATCAATTTTTATACTAATTTCCTTTCAGGTGTTTACAGCAACTGACCAAGCTACTGTTCATAAGTATGTTAACATAGATTGCAATCAGCACTTTTCCTGGTGGTAACATCTCACCACAGACGATTTCCATCAAGCAATTTAGGTTGCCAGATTTTTCAAACCCTACAATTCTAGCACATCCGAGCGTTGCTCAAGTAACTCTTCGATCTATTTCCCTCAAAGAACAGCTTAATTGAGTTGATAAAAAAAATAACCGCACATATGATTAAGCATAACCACAACCGAATGCTTTTTCCCACCAGCATAACCAAGTTTACTCGTCGGTGACTGGTTCTGTGAACTGGCATCCATCATAGATTACATTCGACTATTAAAATTCCAAATCTAGTGAGATATGCATGTTCAGGTGCAAAGAATTTTCACGAGCATTAAGATCTTTGCAGCATTGAACAGTCACTTATTAAGCAGTTTTAGGAAGACCACTATTGCACTGTTCATGTGCTATGCAGTCTTTGAATAGCGATAATATTGATACCAGCAATGCACAAGAACAGAAGCCAAAAGCCAAGCACTGCTGGTTTATAGTGAGATTGACGAACAGCCTAGCTCGAGTACAAAGCTAGCTGGTAGTTTGTACTTTACTTTATCAAGACTACAGGTGGGAGGCATGAACTAAAGTATGAAAAGGTCGAGACGCAATGTGCAGCTTGGTTTTTACTGCGAGACCAAAGAAATTTCGTCAAACGAAAAAAATAGAGGAACGCCCAATCATAGAAGAGTGTTTAGAAAAACAGCCCTTCTAGCTTTGCACATGTGTCAGCATGCACACTGGTGTATTCATTCATCATCAGTACCAATCTTATTCTTGTTTGAAAAGTGCATAGCACAAGGCGCAGAGGCTTAGCTTACTAAGTAGCTGAAACTCGCTGCTCTTTTTCAGATTACTGGACTTTTGTGTTGAACAGACTTGCAGCTAATGTGACACCTAGCCATACTCTCATTTCATTAATTTAGCAGAGAAATTGCACATGGCTTCAACCTCCTGATTAACACAGGCTTAATGGAGCACATTTAATACACACATACGCACAAAATATCATGCCTTAAGACCAACTCTGTGTAGCAATAAAAAAAAAAGAACTGTGGATATCGAAAAGTTTTCACTACTCAGTTACGCAGACTTGGGGGCATCATTATTATAAATACCACTATTGCGACAGAGCACTTTTGAGCGACCCGACCCGTTAATTGACACTGTTGTCAATATCACTTTTTCGTGATCACTCTCAAAAATAAATACAACAGTAGACGTGTACAATTACAGCCTGTACAAGTGCAGATATGAGTGGTCACACTTGCCACAAGGAATAAAAGTCTACAGTATCATGTCACGGGCTGAAATTGGTCCATGTATAATATATCAGAGGTGAACAGTTTCACATGGCCCGAGTTAATTAACAGAAAAATAATTTTTGTAAGAGCCTTACGCCAACCGCACGTGCGAAACAAATCAAACAAGTGTGTTAAAAGCCGTATTTAAATAACAGTGACATCTTTACTGTGGCGAGGGGGGGGGGGGGCAGTGGCGCCTGTCAACGGAATTCGAGGAGCAGCGCTTTCGGTGTTACATGGGGAAGTAAAATGAAATAAAAGACTGCACCAGGCTGGAAAGCTACCAGCGGGGAAAACACGACCGATTAACAACACGACGACAGAGAAATAGGATGCCACGCCCACCAAAAGGCAAATAAACGATAGCGAAACCACTGCCACTCCAAAACTTTTCTCGTTACAAAGCCGGCAACCCGAAGGACACCCGGCTGATGGGATCAAGATCTTTTTCTCGCGACCGCTGCTGCGATTCGCCGATCACGGCCACTGATAAGCTCCGAATTGCCGCACTCGGCATCTCCAGGTCCCCGACTAATATAACATAAAACTCTAGACACCACGGGCCAACTCAGCGCAGAAGGACGCGAATGAATTCTGTAGACGTCGGGCTATCGCAACAAGAGACCGGCTTTTCCGCGACAGGAATTTCCAGGCGGATGCCACGAACACCTTGCAACAGGAAACCGTTTTGACGGTGTCCGCTAGAAAGTCTCTTTGCCATCTGATTGATACGCCGCCCCGTACTACGGCTTTCGGCGGGTCTGTGGAATGCACTGCACCGCTAATGAAGACAGTGCCTGGCCGGCTAACGACAGCAAATGCTAGGGAAATCGGGGGCACGTGTTACGAGACGATGTCGCCCCACTTTTTTTTTTTTTAGTTGTTTAGTTCGTCAGGCGGCGGCTACTATACGGCACAGGGCATGGTCACGCACCTTCGAAGTCCCCCGTATCGGCGACAACGGTGGTGATCTCCTTCAACTGGTCGAGAGACGAAGCCATCTTCGCACGCTTGTTACTATCAGCACCAGTCATAGCGCGCTGCTGGGTTCCCGGTGTTTTTATACGGCAGCTGCAGCGACACACGCGCCGCGTGGCTTCTCAGCCCCGCCAAGCGGTTTCTATGGTTGCGTGACGCGTAACGCCTAAGCAAAGCCACTTCACGCTATCTACACGGCACATAAAGCGAGCGTTATGATTGGTCAAGATAGGTGGCACGACAAAAACTGCGTGACTCTGATTGGCTCCTAATGGTTTTTTTCACCGTATGTGGAGTTGTACTATGTCTCACTAGTCTATTACAATCTATTACACTTCCGCCTTTTTAATGGTAAAAAAAAAACGTTGATAGCAATGCATAAACTGCCATAAAAAAACCTTAAATACTAATTGGCAGTAACTTTTTTAGAAAATATTAGACAATTCCATTTTTTTTAGAAAACGAAACTGTGAGTGCGCACTCACAAGCAGCGCAAAAGAAACGTCCGTGCGCAAAGAAGTGGCGCGAATTTCGTCTTTCTGCTTTGATTTGTGTTGCAGCTAGTACGCTGCAAGTCGTGTTGAGTGTTGTTTAGTCGAATTTAGCCTACTCTCGGTAATGTTATTTGTGAGTATGCTTTGCTAGTTCAAACGCAAAGGCTGTGACCATTGCTGTGAACCAGGGCTTCGCGGTTACCATGACTCATCTGGTGCTCCGCTGACTGCTACGATCAACCATTCTTTCAACGATACCCAAATTCCAGTGAGCTCGAAGCGATTACCACAGGGCTGGCAGGATAACTTGATTCATTCGTGCCGTCGGTTAACACTGCCGTAGTTTCTACGTTCCTACAAAGCCGCCTTTAGTACAACATGCATACGTTGCTATGGCATTTATATGTAAGAATAATCGGAGGCCGCTCACGTATTTCCTTCACATAATACAGCAACGAGCTCATAAGGAAGTAAACAAATCGCACTGTATCGCTGCTGTCACTTACTGTCGAAAGAGGTGGACAAAGGACAAGCGCTTGTCCGCTGTCCTAGCTCCCTCTTTTGTTTGTTGTCTTCATGGACGGCATTTTACACCTTGAACCATGAACGCGGTTATTTGTCTTTAGAACGCCAACCCCGACCGAGCAGCCTATAGTATATATTCGTGCTATTTAGAGATTCAAGACAAAGAAGGAGAAAAAAAAACGTCGACGACACTTGAGCTTCGCCTTCAATAGTACGCGATATCGTAATTGAGCTCTGTGCGCATCATTTTCCCAACTGCTCGTATATCTTGAAAATTCTGCGTAGGCAGACACTCCTTTCGGGGGAGTTGGGGGGGGGGAGGAACATGGGCCTGGTGTGTCACCCCTTGGCTACGCTACATGGTTCTCGGTACATGCCACAACCATGCCCAGCGGCGTAGGAAAAAAAAAATACGGGAAGGGGGGGGGGGCATTTAGATCTGAAAAGGGAAGGGGCAGGTATGCAAATGGCCATTATCCGCTATGTATGCCACAGCGAGAAAAAAAAAATACGGGGGAGGGGGGGGGGCACAAGCTGCGCCACTGACCATGGCATAAGGAAACGAACGACTGTGCGTGTAACATTGGTAGCCCCAAACTATCCTAGAATGCCTGCTGCAATACAGTTGTTCAGTGCCTACTGCGCACCATAATTGTTTCCTTTGCGAATCGGTCTTTGGACCTCTACGTGTGTGTAAGCTAGCTAGGCAACCCTGGAACCTATGCATCAGTGCACGTGCTTTTACTATGTTGGTGCTTGTGCAGCAGATGATCATTAAATGTCTCTCAGCGCTTCAAAACACTCATGAAATAATAATAATAATAATAATAATAATAATAATAATAATAATAATAATAATAATAATAATAATAATAATAATAATAATAATAATAATAATTTTTTCATCAATAGTTTGATGAAGGACAGCTGCAGGTAAAAGCTGCTCTCCAAAAGAGGCAGCTTGACAAATGCCCACAGCTACCTTTTAGCACGACAGCAGTGGCAAACAATCAGCGATGTGAAGTCGACAATAACAACAACACCAAATAGATGAATAAATAAAAATAAATAAAGATATAAAAATCAAGTTCAAATTCCAAAAAAAACAGCAACCATGATAATACAGCAACTGCAAAGAAATCTTAAAAACTAAACAATATGTGCGCAATTCGCGTTTTGATGCCTGGTTCCCCATTCTGCACTTCTGGCAGGCAATGTTTATACAGTTAAGGAAACTGCTTCCGTTACATTACATTCATATAGTGTGTACTTTTTTTTTTCCTGGGCAGCTTTAAGCGGTAACATAGCTCTGCGGTAGAACTCCTACTTGCCACACAGATGGCCTGGGCTTGATTCTTACTCAAACCGAAGATTTTTATAGTTTATTTCGCATCTTTCTTGCTGGATTATTCGGCAAGTGGCAAGATAATTTCTCACTCGCAACCAACGATGCCTATGCCAGAATTTCTGAGAAACAAACTCTTTGACGCTGCCGCATTAAAATCTTATGTCTGAGTTTACTTCTACGCATGCCAGTGAATATAAGCATCTTTAGAATCAGCCAACTGGCTGTATATGTAGCATAATTATGTTGTAACAAGCTGGGCTACTCAGTGCTGATGAATACTGCTGATGGCATTAAACTCTAAATGCTTCACTGAATGAAATGAGGTTATTAAAAATGCAGAGTTAAACATTGACATGCTTGCAATGCAGTGTACTTCTGGCATGCCTGTTCGCATGATAAACTTGAACACTTTGAAACTGTGACTAATAATAGTTGTTGGGAATTAAATGTCCCAAAACTATTATATGATTATGAGGGATACCATACAAGAGAGTTCTAGTAGTTTTGACGACCTGGGCGCACAGGCTGTTATCATTTGAACGCAGCCGACATCCAAATCGCCGCACTGCATTTACCTACGGTCACACGTTTTCAAGGAAGTGTGCTGTCTACAGCTACCCTGCTGGCAATGCAGGCTAGGCAGGTGATTACAGAGGAATGGTTTGCTGTCGTACTTATTGGTAACACATTTTCTGGTAGCGAGCAGCAAAGTAAAGTAGAGGCTTACCTGTGCCATTTCACACTTGGAAGTGTGGTTCTGTTGTGAGGACGGATGCAACTTGTGACGATAGACGAGCCCAGATGACAAGCACTACTGCTAATTGTCCTAGTGACTAAAAGAGATACGTTCGAAACTGATTATAATAAAGCTGCATCTTACAAAATAATGTTAGTTACATCCGAAAACTTATAATAAAAGCTTGTGTGTGAGTGATTCTTAAGAGAGAGAAAGGAACCGAAAAGTGAGACCCATTATTGTCTGCTTCAGTGAGCGACACCTCAACAGTAGCTCACAAGGGATGGGGGTGAGGAGGGATAAAAAAGGGGTAGGAGTAAAGGTGTAGAAAAGAGAAAGAAGAAGAGAGGAAGAGACGTGAGGTGGTAAGCCAGAGCGAGCGACAACAAACTGATGGTATAGAAGAGATAGGAAAGTGTTCTAAAAACGTTGGACGGGGCACACTTGCGAGAGCTCTTGTTGGCGTCGGTAGATGGCGTAGAGCAAGTGCAGTCGGTCAGAGCTACGCTGACGCCGGAGATCGCAAGTGCGTGCGCGCACAACCGGTCAGCACGGAATCCAGCAAGCGACTCCCCATAATAAAAGCTTATTCCTAACGCTATATATATTACAAGGTTATTTTTTATTTACTTCGATATAACCGGCATTTCATTATATGCGGGTATATAGCAGTCTGAATGAAGTTTCGCTCATCAGCTGTACAATAGAGTCACCGGCCGTCCATTTTAGAACACCACTCTAGAGTGCATACCCATCCGTGAAAGCTCGTATTCGTCCGTCTTTGAAGGAGGACATGCTGCTGCTGTCTATAGTAGTACCCAATAACTGTGAGATGCTAAGACCTCCATAGAGTTTTGCTATTCTTTTGCAGATTCCAGAGAAGTACCCGATCGGACAACCGGTACCATATGTTTCTGTGAGGGTCTTCAAACCCTACAGTAGCCTACAGCACACATTTAAGATAACTGAAAGCATGCGTACAGTGGCGCTCGGTTCGAGTTGTGGCACAGTGGTCAAGGTTGAAGCCTGCACTGTTTCAAGTTTATTTCCCATTTCCTTTTTACAAGAAAAAAAAATAAAGCGCGAGGGAAAGGAAGAAAAAAGCTGCAAAACAGCAGCTTACCAGCAAACGTGAAATTGGTTTTGGAAATACCAGTACAGTAGTTAAAATAGTGTTTATGTCATCGATTGTTTCATATGTCTCCGCCATCGTGCACTGTTGGCACTGCTTTGACCACTGGTAGCATGTTGCGACTTATTACTCGCATGACTGTACATGATTAAGGTGTATGTGCCATCGGTGGCTACGTACACACACACACACACACACACACACACACACACACACACACACACACACACACACACACACACACACACACACACACACACACACACACACACAAACACACACACACACACACACACACACACACACACACACACACACACACACACACACACACACAAGGAATGGACAGACCCACGCCCTAAAGAGCTTCGCCCCTTAAAAAATGCGTGAGGGCCACATTTCTGCTCCTTTTTTTTCAGGGGTGTAGCTCCTTAAGGCGTGGGCTGTACATCCCCTGCATGTAGCAGTAGATGCACAGCCCACGCCCTACCAAACTGGTAGGTGTTCTGTGGCCACCTCTCGTTTAGTTCTTGCAGAGTGTACTAGATGGCGGTACCGTCCCCTGTATGTAGCCACCTCTCGTTTAGTTCTTGCAGTGTTCACTAGATGACGGAACTTGTAGCTGATGACTTGTGGACAAGAGCAAAGGCCAGATAGGAAAACCAGGCAATGGTGGAGTGTATGCAAAAGGATATTGAGGAACTAGGAGGAGAGTGCGAGATAATTATATTAGGAGATATGAATGCGTACATAGAAGATATAGATGGGTGTACTGACCCAACAGGCAAAATGATCATGGATATGCGTGAAAGACACGAGTTGATGATTTTCAACAGTATTGAGAAGTGTGAAGGGCAAATAACATGGGAGGTAGGAAGGCTGCAGTCAACGATAGATTACGCACTGATGTCACATAGAATGTATGATAAGCTCAGGGGAATGCACATCGTTGAAGGTGGCTCCAGACGTCTGGGTAGTGATCACAAACGCATCAAGCTAAGTTTTGGAAGAGCAGTGAAAGTGGGAAGGAGACAAGATGACCAACTACAGGAAAATTTCTATTCAGAAAGGCAAATACAAATAGCTACTAAAGAAATTGAGAAAGCAATCACCGAGGATAATAAAACAGCGTGGACATACACGAATCTAATTAGACTGTTTGAGCTAGAGCTTGCTAAGGCACGTGACAAGTCACCTCAGAAAAGAAGACACAAACCCAAGAGTTGGTGGGATGAGGAAGTTAAGAGAGCCATACCAAAACATCAGGCAGCCTCTAAGAAACACAAGCTAAGCAGTGGGGTGAACCGACAGATGATGTTTAATGAAAATGGGAAATTTTTCTAAGCTGTAGAAAGGATGCATCCCTTTTGATCAATGAAAAGATTAGAAGAAAGGGAGCTCAGTGGCTGGCAGAAGTACATAAAAAGGATAGAAAGGCAGCTGCTAAATTTTGGAACCATCTAAACTTCCTAAGAAATGAGACAAGCCTAGGGCAGAGGTTTAAAACTACAGCTCAAGGTGCTAGGTTAGAAGGGGACAAAGCTATTGAATATATAAGAACAAGCATGACAGAAAAATTTCAACAAAGAAGTGCCTTATGCATCACAATCGTCAAGGATGGATCAAGTAGCGCAGTGGCTCTATTTTCACAACGAGAGTGAGAAAGGGCTGAGAAAAGGGTTCCTAGTAGTACATCAACAGGCCCACATGGCATTCCAATTATGCTGATAAAGACATTGGGTTCGAAGTCTAAACAGACTTTGATAGAGCCAGTGAGCAAAAATATAATCAATGGTGAAGTCCCCGATGGATGGAAACTTAGCAGGATGAGCATGATCTATAAAGGAAAGGGGGACAAAGCTGACATAAACAACTACTGTCCAATAACAGTGACATTGCAAATTATAAAGTTTAATTTATAGTTAAAGTATAAATTATACAGTGGCGATGCAAATTATAAAGGAAATACTACAGGCACGGATAGAAGATGAGGGAGTGCTGGGGGAACTGCAGAATGGTTTTCGGAAACACAGGAGGTTGGAAGACAATCTGTTCTCACTGATGCAGTGCATCGAAATAGCAGAAAAGGAACACAGGCCCCTGTGGCTAGCATTTTTGGATATCAAGGGAGCGTGCGATAGCGCGGTTCAAGAGGACTTGTGGAAAATACTGGACACACTAGGTGTGGAAGATGGCATCACTAATCTTTTAAAGAATATCTATAAAAGTAACAAGGTAGTTATAAAGTGAGAAAACAGATATCCAAGCCTGCAGAGGTAAAATGGGTGCTTAGGCAGGAGTGTCCTCTGTCACCCTTGTTATTCATGATGTACCTACAAGGATTAGAGGCAAAATTAGAGGGAAGTGGACTTGGCTTCAAGCTCTCTTTCGTCAAACAAGGAAAACTCATTGAACAGGCACTACCAGCATTGGTGTACACAGATGATATAGTGCTAATGGCCGACAACAAGGAAGATTTGCAGAGATTGATTGACATCTGCGGTAATGAGGGAGATAGGTTAGATTTCACATTTAGCAAGGAACAATCAGCAGTCATGATTTTTACTGATAATGGAAGTAGTGAGCTTAGGATACTGGGGGTCACGCTAGAGATAACAGATAAATACAAATATCTGGGCGTATGGATAAGCAATGGGACCGAGTACCTAAGAGAGCACGAAATATACATAACGACTAAAGCTAACAGGAATGCAGCAGTGATGAAAAATAGGGCACTGTGGAATTACAATAGGTATGATGTTGTGAGAGAAATATAGAAAGGGGTCATGGTTCCTGGTTTGACGTTTGGCAATGCGGTCTTGTGCATGAGATCAGAAGTTCAAGCAAGATTAGAAATTAAGTTACAGGGAATAGGTAGGCTTGCTTTAGGAGCTCGCGGGAATACACCAAGTCATGCAGTACAAGATGATATGGGATGGCCATAATTTGAAGGCAGGGAAGCTAACAGCAAGATAAAATTTGAGAAGCGATTGAAAGAAATGGGAGAGGAGCATTGGGCTAGGAAGGTTTTCAGCTACTTGTACATGAAGAATGTCGATACAAAATGGAGGAAGCGAACCAGGAAGTTGACTGGTAAATACTTAGAAAACAGCAGGTGGCCAAACCAAAAAGAACTATCGGTTAAAAAAAAAGTGAAGGAAACGGAGACTGACATATGGAGAATTGGCATGATTAGGAAGTCCACACTAGAGATCTATTGAACTTTTAAGCAGGGAATCACCAAGGAAAGGATCTATGATAATACTCGGGGTAGTTCTCTACTGTTTGAGGCCAGGACGAGAGTATTGCGAACCAAGACATATCGGGCCAAATATGAAGGGGTAGACACGGTATGCAGTGCGTGTGGAGAGGAAGAAGAAACTGCCGAACACTTGATAATGTCCTGTAAAGGGAGGGCTTCACCTTATAGTTCAGGATGATGGTGCAGAGTTTTTCAAAGTACTCGGGTTTAGGGACAGGGAGGGCAAAATAGACTTTAAGTGGGTAGAATTAACTAGAAGGAGGTTATCTGATTGGTGGCTAAAGTCAAAGCACGAGTGAAGATTAAACTCTTCACTGCAAAGTACCAGACCTGAACTTCACTATTTAAAGAAAAAAAAAGATAAATCTAGTTGTTGGTTCGCTAAGTATTACGGCTAGGTGACGTTAGCCACTGCCCGATCTAAAGGGTACAGCCACTTCAATCCATCCATCCATTCATCCATGAAAAGATGCAAGATGTTATAAACTAGACGGCGGTACTTGTAGTTGATGATGAAATATGCGAGATGTTATAAAATAAGAATGATATCACGTATGGCGCGTGTCATTGGTGGAAGGCAATCGTTCGATTCAGTGCAACGATGTACGCTAGGGGGAGCGTTGTAATAGAATCGGGTGGGGAAAATGTACAGAGGATTCATGGTTTACCAGGTTCACTTCCGGAGCTTCGCCCACTCATCATCATTCACTTCGTGGATATGGTGGCACTTATTGTTTTAGAGCGGTATGTGCCACAGGGGATGCGAGATGGGAGATGGCGGTACTTGAAGTGTTCATTAGATGGACGGACGGATGCATGGACAGACAGACGAACAAACTGCCCACTACTTCGTCCTTGCAAACTGGCCACTATGCCCCATCACCGATCTACCACTTCACCGACCATAAAGCCGTTATAATTAAAGAAGAACGGAAGCGAAGTATAGGTACCATTTGCGAATAATAAAATTTTTTGTATAAATACATACAGTGTTTGTCACGTTTTTGATGATGTAGTGGGCAATATTCATGGGTGGTTCACGGTTTAGCGATGAAACCCTCCAGCGCTTCACCCCACTCATCTTCATTCACTTCGTAGATATGCTGTCATTTTTATTTTTTACCATTCCGCACACAGCGACCAGCATTTATGGTTAGCACACAGAATGAATTAGCTAGCCCAACTGCAAGTACTCCCAACCCTCGCTTTTTGTTTAATGCTTCATTAGAAGCATTAAACAGTTCTGTGGGTTCCTGTTTACAGGCTGGCCGACGACTGTGGTTGGGCGTTGTTCAAGACATCTCCATCTCTGCAAGCAACAACAAAAGCTAAAGTTTTGGAAGTATCCCACGAATTCAGCTAACTTTTAGTTGCTAGGCTAACTTGCCCTATTACAGATTACTAGCATACTAGCAGGCGAGGCAAAAGAATTGACAGCGAGTGGATGGCAAGGATGTCCTTGGATATAGTTGTTCAAAACCTTCTGAGCAGAGGAAACTGTTGCATAGGTTTGGCTTAATCATGTTTTTTTTTTCCTTTGTAGCTGCTAACCGGTCCAAGTATAAGACTTCAAAATTCTTCAGTACTCAAGTTTGCCATGCTGGCCTATTGGTTTTGGAACACATTAAGGAAGCCCAGATGGTCTAAATTTACGGAGCCTTCCACTACAGCATCCCTCGTAATCACACTATGGTGATTACCCTCAGTATTACTACTTTGAACAAAGCAGTCGTGTTCTCTTGTTTGCAAAGTTTCAAAATATGTCAAAAGCTTTATGGCTCCACAATCTGCTGACAGCGTAACATTTTATAAGGATGCAATCTCAATCTGCAACACGCTCAGGCTGTTACAATGCAATTAAAAACTGGGCATGTTGGGCCCTTTCCGATCTACAAACTTACATCATTCTTTTTTCTCATACCTTGATGCATATTTAAACCAACTTGTTGCTGGGCTAGTTGGTAAATCGATATAAAAAATTATCTGCCCACAACTTCGTTGAAAAAGTTGCAGGCAGGCACGGAGTACCAAATATGTTTGCAGAGCCCGAGATATTCCGGAAGTTGGGTCAACACATTTGCAATAGCAAAAAACGCAGCTGCAACAAGCACCAGAGGCCATTCGGAAAAGGTTTCACTGAAGCCACCTATTCAATATCCTTGTCTTGTGGCAAGGTATACATTGGTCCGACCGAGAGGTGTGTTAATGGCCAGTTAAGACATGCCCAAAAATTTAGCAAGAGAGATGACAAGGAGGTGCATCTATGTGGCTGTGTATGCTATATTGAGATGCGAGGCACGTTTTTTTCTCAAATGAAGAGACTTGGCAGAAGCACAATAATGACAGCACGTGATGCTTTAGAGACTTGTTTTCATCAAAAAGTGTGAGCACCGCTGTATAAGTACACTGTTGCATCCCTCTTGCACCCCCCCCCCCCCCAAAATTAACTTTGTCAATTCTAGGCTGCAAGAAAAAAAAAGAATGTTCCTCATAACATGTGCAGTTGGCTTCATAAGTGTTTGTGTGCATGTGCGACAGTAATAATATTATGAGGGCTTTTACATGCTGAAACCACGATACGTTTACGAGAGACACCGTAGCGGACGACTCCGCAAATTTCGCGATCTGCTGTTCTTAAAAGTGCACTGACATCGCACAATGCAAGGGCCTCCACCATTTCATCTACATGAAAATGAGACCGCCACGGCTAGGAGGAGGATGTGAAACTTTATTTAACCAAGGGATTTGGGCACGTACGTTCCAGGGTCCCCGCACGACCCCACTGCAGTAAGCATTCACGAGTAGTTCCACGACGTGGGCTGCACAGCCAATGGCGATCTTCTGCTTGGCAGGGTCTGTCTAGCGCAGCAAGGTCTCTCATTCCTTCCATGTTTTCAGTGGCTCTGAGCCCCACAGGGGAGGGTTTGCCGGGCATTCCGAGAAGATATGAGTAAGGGTAGCGTGGTGGTGGGCGCATTGGGCACAGGATGGGATGTATGCTCCCAGGTAGACGGGGGAAGGAAAATAGGGGGAGGGAGGTGTGCAGGTCTGGAGGCGCCGCCATAATATTTGGTGAAAGTTGTCCGGCGATCAGTGGGGTCGGGGGTATAGCTGGCATTCGGCGCGGCTAGGATCGAACCAGCGACCTTCGGGTCAGCAGCTGAGCACTGCGACCACTGTTCCACAAAAGTGAACACCATATGCCGAAAGACTTAGATATATTCACGCATTAGTACAATGAATAAACAGTTGCAAGTGAGCGTTGTAAGTGTTTGGTGCCTGGGTGTATGCATGAGTGAATAATGTGTATACAGCTCAAATAATTTTGTTCAAAGGTGCACGTTTGATGCGTAACAGAAAGTGTCACCTGGAAAGTAAGAACATTATGAGGAAGATATGTTCATCACTTACAGATAATATCCTGAACACCTATGCTTGTGAGTGCACAGTGTCCTTAATGACATTGCGTTCAAGTGTACAAGCTACAAGTGGTAGTATGTGCTAAAAGTCTGATCTGATATCAATCCGAAAATCAAACTGCGAAGTCAACGTATTGAGCTGGTCAAAAAAAGCTGTCTCTTGTCACTACAAAATGAACCACTAAAGGTAATCTTCACTGTGGCACAAGAGTACAAGCGAGCATTACAACAACATGACACAGACTAGACATGACCCATAAGAAAGTAGGGGTATAACATAGCATTAAATATACGTTTCAATTCATGAGCCCTTTACAATGATGCATTAAAAAAAAAAACTGGGTGTGCCACACTAGGTTCGATTCTGATGACTGCTCCGTTGGTACACAATCATCATTCATAAAGTGCAGCACACACAGGGACAGTGGACGAAACATGAGGAAACCTAGTCCTGTTTTTCTCTTTTGTTTCGTCTGTGCCTATACACGCTGCCTTTTACGAATGATGAATTTTAACTTACCCACTATAAAGTTACCTCTAATGGCGAATTCCATTGTGAGAGCAGGAGAAATCAAAAGCATCCTGAACGTGCTCTTTTCAGAGCTGGTATGTTTCAGTGGTCGAACATAGGTCAGAGCATTGTTATCTATTGGTAGAGCAAGAGCCCTTCCACTGCGCTTAGAGCAGTCAGGAGCCGTTTGTAGTGCTCTGGTCGGAAAAGCGGAGTAGGCACACTCAACGATAGTCATGTGACCTTTGAACGTCACAGTTTTCGAATTTATTTTCAGGTGGCAAGCGCAGCGGCAGTGGTAGCAAGCACGTGTGGTTTGACACCACTATTTTGTATTAATGACGACGACAGCTGGATGCTTGCCTAATGCACCTTTGCACAAACATACTATGTATAAGAATAATGAACATGTGACTGACTTCGTATGTATTTTGCTGCTGCCCCACAGAGAATGCTGGGGGCTTCGAATGTTTCAATCACTAGGTCTCCCCACTCGAACCCTCTCAACTGCTCTCCGGGAGCATGCCACATTCCAGTGGCAGATCCAGTGACTCTTCTCTCAGTGCTCTGCGCCCCACTCCTCAGTGCCCTGCCCCTCTACCCCTCTTCTCTCAATGTAATTCGCCATTACTTGCACTTCCAGCTGCCATGCTTTGCATCACAACAATACAACATTTTTCTGCCACAGTGTCGAGCTGACAATCAAACACTAACACTTCAATAGGCCCACACGATTACAAAATATGATTACAGCTGTCTCAAGGATCACCCCTGTCTGAGACACACTTAGAAGTATGCAAGACTACGTGAAAGTGGCAAAGAAGCGTATCGGGACATATATGCAGGTAGTGCGAGTGTCAATTTCTGTGCTGCCGGAACCAACAACACTCAACACTGCTTTAAACACCTTGGATTGTGCATAGGCTTTTGAAATGCCATTTAGATAGTTACAGAATTTCAGAGATGCCAGAACAAAACGCTGCTGCCGATGCCGTGAAGTGAAAACAAAGTGTGTTCTATATATACTTTTATTACATTTGATTATGGCCATGAATATTTTACACCTTAATGAAGTGCACACACATGTACATAAATAGAAAACAGTGAATCAACCTAGGAATTTTCGCTTAACTACTGATAATTTGGGACACAATTCCTGCATTCCCTTGATCGGTTCAGTTTCCATAGTAAAACAATGAGCATGAGTAGTAAACGATGCAACATTATATATGGAGATGCAGTGTTTAAAAGACAAGGAAATGCGCTGGAATGAACAATGACTCGTCTTACAGGAAGCATTACATGAAGCATGTGCAAGGCTTCCATTCGACCGAGTTTTAATGGACAAGCGAGTTTATCCTTGGTTTGCTACCCACAATGCCTACTGATGTTTCATGGGCTACTTGTGGAGATGCATCGCAGAGGTGCTTTCCCCACATGCTGCTCCTGCTGGCCCCTTTTCACTCACACTGGCGTTTTCCTGTAAGACAATATGCACACTGTTACTACAAACGTTATCAAGGAAACGAGCAAACTATCGAAGAAAAGGAAAGCTATGAAAACAGTGTTCACGAACCTGAAGCACAGTATGTTGGCGAATTGCATGCGGCAACATGTGCCCTGAACTTTTTGAAAGTGCCAGTTGGCCAGAACAAGCACGGCTAGAATGATGCCCCCTTAAAGTGGCCCTGCAACACTTTTCCAGGTAGCCATCAAATGGCTTCACTGAAAGAGTTTATTGCTTCACTAATCAAGCACTGTAAATATTTTTAGAATCCATCAGGCATGAGTGGTGTTACAAGAATTTGTTGCATACTATAATTGCTTTCATAGACGGGGCATGTAGCGCAAAGGCAAGATAACCGCTAGTCATTAAGGGTCACAGACTAGATTCCAAGAGAATGAAAGCGAATGAAGGGGAGACGCAAAGTTAGGTTGGCAGATGGGATTAGTAAGTTTGTGTGTATCAAGTGACAGCAGCCAGCACAGGGCCGAGTTGAATGGCGGAACATGGGAGAGGCCTTTGTCCTGCAGTGGGCTAGTCAGGCTGACAATGATCATGACAACTGATTTCTCTCTTCTCTCATGCTGACAAGTGTATAGGAAGATTAGGATGGAGGGATGGGATGGGGTGCAGAAGTAACGTCACGCGCATGTCTTTGAGCACTTCATTTTTTTTTTTCTTCAAACGCATGACTTACTTTCAGTGTGATCAGATGCATGGTAGTCTAGGAAACTATGCAGCTCGAACCAGCCAATGACTGCGAATTTGGCGATATAATGAAACCATTCAAGTATATGGCATCATTTGCTGGAAAAAAAGGGAACGATTCGCAGCTAACTTTAAAATTTGTTATAATTTCTCTGCCTCATGCTACGCTGATTATTTGGCTCACACATTCTCAGAAGCATCCACTACCGATCAGTAGCATTTTCTGACCTCTGAAAAAGTCTTGTAGTGCTCCTCTAAACACAACGACTGATTTCTTTTTACTTTTGTTTGCAGTGCGAAGAATACAGAAAAAGTTGCAGAGAATCCTCAAGCATATTCTTAAAGGGCCCCCAAAACAGCCAGAGCTCATAATTTAGTTGCAGTTTTGCAGTTGTGCATTGGTCTACAATGAACACATAGCCATGAGAATTTTTTTAAACGGTGCCGTAACAGCGGAGTTACCCGCATTTTACCACCCAAAAGCGCCCTCGCTCGTTTCGCTCTCTCCTTCAATATGCTCCATTCTCCAACTCCTCCTCACTGTGCGAAGAGGAAGAGCAGCGAGCATGCGTACCTGCGAGCAGACATCAGGTTCTTTTTTGTGGATGACAATATGTATCCAACTGTTGTGGAAATATCAAAAATTGTAAAACAATTACAAAATCTTAACATTTATTGATAAACACATTTTCTGCTGCAGACGCAGACGTATTGTAAAAGTTTTGTTGTAAATGTGAATAAATAATAATCATAATGTTAGGTGACACCATCATAATGTTACAAAATATTGTCATTGTATAACTAGTTGCTTTATTACTTTATGTGTTGTTTTGTTGCTTGTTTCATATTTGTGCTTATGTTCATTTCATTATGTTCATTCCTGTCAATTTGTTACTTCTGTAACTAGCAATTACATGCTTACTATATTAATTATTATGCCCTTGTTTATTCACTATGTTTCAAAGTTGATTTGTTATTTTGAAATCTGTTGCTTCTGCTTCCCCAGTGTGGTCAGGCCTAGCCAGGAGGTTTAGGTCCTTTTGCCTTACCTTGCAGATAAACTCTAGCTGTATGTTCCCCCCCCCCCCCCCCCAAAAAAAAAAGACAACAGCATTGCTGACATCATGGTGCACGCTTAGGATTATCGAAAGACCCAGAGAGGAGAAAAGATTGTTTCTTTGAAAGTCGTGAGGCACCTGTGACTCGTATTGCTGCTGCGTCTATCATCGTTGATATCGTGATGGCATCCTGAACTCTATGCACGCACATACCTCCGATGTTACAATCATTAGAGAAATGAAAGAAGAGTAATTTTAAGGGCTAGTTCCTTTTTTTTTGCTAGACAACATTAATCAGAACAAAAGACAAGAAAGCCAAGGAACGTATAGACAATGGTTACGAGAGGGCCCCGTGGTCTCTTGGGTAGCGTGACGCAAGGACCAATGGACTGGAACAGGGAGCATCCAGGCAGTGGCAAGGCAAAAGGCAGCCAGAGCAAACAAAACGCTTATATTTATGACATATGTACAGAGCGTGGACGAGGAGGCAGCCCGGTACTGGATGCGCCGGCCTTTTATAGGCGCCGAGACGCTCAGGGAGGAGGATGCAGCCCCGCTGTTGGACGCGCGCAGCATCTCTGACGGACGCCTCTGGCGTCTGTGAAGGACGCGCCCAGTGTTTCTGGCGGGCGCACTCAGTGTCTGAGCAAGAGATGCCAGCACACTCGTAACAGAATGTTACTTATAGTTGCTATGATATAAATGTGAAGAAAGTAAAGACAAAAAAACAAAAAAACAAGGCATTACTTGCAGCTGCAGCAGCAGTCATCTGCCGTTGGGAAGTTATTCTTTTTGCCACATCACTTTCTTCACATTTACACCACAATTACTACAATGCACATTCTCTATACTTTTCTAGGCTCTCTTGTATAATTATTTCTAATTAATGTTATGTCCAGCAAAAAATAACAAAGCCCTTAAAATTCTTTTTTGTTTAATCATAGCACGGGTGTCATTCAGGCAGACAGGGATCGTCGGTCGGCTGCCAGTGCATAAAAAGATCACATGCATCATAACGCCAGCAGGCCGAAAAAAAAAAAGCGTGCCTAGAATATACTGGCTAGAGTGCAGCCAAGGGGGCCCCCCCTATGCGAGGAAGTGGCAACGACGTGGTGATGCCTTCCATCATTGGCTGGCAGGTGCGGCCAGTTGTCATAAAGGTGTAGCTTGTGTGTGGGCATGTGCAACGCTGCTCTGTCGGTCCTTCATGCTTGGTGTTGTCAGAGGTTGTATTGGCAACGTCTACTCTATTTTTTTTTGTCATGTTTGCATTGTTATTTGCGCTCATACGTGTAATGAAAACTTTTCTGAATAATGATGCAATAGGAGACACATCACTGCAGGCTCAAAACCTGCTTTGTGCCGCTGTACGGGAATGGCCATAGCTCGAACTTACACGAGGTGTCAACGTTCACTGTCCCGTCGGACATCGACCCCTTGGCTTGTGTCAGTATCTTGTGTTCACCGCATATGGTTAAGAGAAATACAGATGCCATGTTGAGAAACACAGGACAGTGAAAGTGACCCCGCCCCACTTTACATTTGCATATATGAGATGCTGTGTTACAATAAATAGCATGGAGAAACAGGAAGAGTAAGATTGAGAACTGTACATTAAAGCGTATACAGGAGCATGCATACCTAGGACAACTACTAACACGAAAGCCTAATTGGTTGGTTGGTTGGTTGCGAAACTTTATTGAGGTCCTGCAAGACGCACGTCAGCGCGCAGCGGGCGACTCCCACGTCGGGACCGTTAGGCCAAGCCTATCGGCTGCTCCGCGGGCCTGCTGGACGGCCCAAAGTTGGTCGGCCAGGAGGGAGCTGCGTAGGGCCGCCTCCCACCTGACCGATGTAGTGTTGGGGTTAGTGTACATTGCCTTGCACTCCCAGAGCATGTGCGCCAGCGTGGATACATCCCCACATGTGGGGCAAGCGTCATTGGGAAACACGTCAGGATAAATAGCGTGAAGAGATCTCAGGTTAGGGTACGTGTCGGTCTGCAGTAGTCTGAGCGTAAGGGCCTGTGGCCTATTAAGATTTGGATGAGGGAGTGGATATAGTCTCCACGCGAGGTAAAAATATTTTGTTATTTCGTTGTACGTGGCAGGCGCGTCCCTGTTTTCCGAAACCCCGTTGGCCCCGAATCGTTGCCCGGAACCTGCGCGGTCGGTTAGTGCGCGCGCGGCCTCGTGGGCAGACTCGTTAACGTTGGGGGGAGCGCCTTGGACCTGTCCAACATGTGCAGGAAACCAAATCAGTACGTGGTGCTTGATGCCGTCGCGGCCACCACTTTGGAGCACGCGGAGGGCTTTCTTGGAGATTACACCGCGCTCGAAAGCGCGAATAGCTGACCTAGAGTTACTATAAATGACCTCCCTTTCACCTTCCAGGATGGCCAGGGCGATGGCCACTTGCTCGGCAACCGTCGGATCGTCAGTGTGAACCGATGCGCAGTTGGTGATTTGTTGTTTGGAGTCGACGACGACTGCGGAGAAGGCGCGGCTCCCACGGTACGCGGCCGCGTCGACAAAGCTGACGCCGTGCTCCTCACTGTGAATCTGCTTGAGAAGAGTGGCAGCTCTAGCCCGTCGCCTACCACGATTGTGCTCGGGATGGACATTCCTCGGTATCGGTGCCACGGTGATGAGGTCACGAATCTCACGGGGTACCTGTCTCATCTTCTCGTCCACTTCAGCCGGAGAGTTGGGCCCGCTCCTGCGCTTCGGCAATCTCCTCCAACGTATTGTGTACTCCGAGCTGGAGCAGGCGCTCGATGCGCGTCCTGATCGGGATACCGAGGGCCCGCTTGGTAATCTTTCTGAGCAAGACGTTGATCTTGTCACGCTCGGCACGCTGCCATTTGTGCATGGCCGCGACATATGAAAAGTGGCAGAGCACAAAGGCATTGACCAGGCGGATTAGGTTGTCTTCCTTGAGGCCTTGGTAGCGGTTGGCCACCCGCCGAACCAGCCGAACCGCGTTATCCGTCTTGGCGGCGAGCTTGAGTATAGTCTTGCCGTTGGAACCATTAGACTCGATGGTCATGCCGAGGACCCGAATGGAGTCAACTCTGGGTATTGCACTGCCATCTCCGGTGTAGAGCTTGATATCACTCTTCGAGATCGGCTGCCAGTTTTTGGGCTTGGGCCCTCGCCTAGTGGGTTGGTAAAGGAGAAGCTCGGACTTGCTTGGGGAACACCTCAGGCCTGTGGGACGGAGGTAATCTTCCGTGGTGTCTATGGCCTCCTGCAGGGAGCGCTCGACTTGCCCGTCGCTGCCACCTGTGCACCAAATAGTAATATCGTCCGCGTAATTTGTGTGGTTAATGCCTTCGATACATGAGAGCCTCTTGGACAACCCGACCATGACAAGATTGAACAGGGTGGGCGATATCACTGACCCTTGTGGCGTGCCGCGCGATCCCAGCTCGATGTCCTCGGAGACAAGGTCTCCCACACTCAGGGTGGCTCTCCTACGGGTCAAGAACGATTTGACATATTTGTAGAATCTGACTCCAAGGCCGAGCTCAGCAATCGACCGCAACACGAAAGAGTGAGCAACATTGTCGAAGGCTTTCTCTAAGTCGAGGCCGAGAATGGCCCGCATGTCTCGAGTGTTGCAGTCAATGACTTGGTGCTTGAGCAGCTTCATAGCGTCTTGCGTCGAAAGCTTGGCCCGAAAACCAATCATGGTGTACGGGTAGAGCCCATTGTCTTCCAGGTACCGAGTCAACCTATTGAGGACCACATGCTCGGCTACCTTTCCCACGCAGGATGTGAGCGAAATGGGGCGCATGTTGTCCAAGTTGGGTGACCTCCCCGGCTTAGGAATGAGCACGGTGCGCGCGACCTTCCACGGGTCGGGGACCTCGCCGCTCTTCCATGCCTCGTTGATGACCTCGGTGAGGTAGTCGATTGACCGGTCGTCCAGGTTGCGCAGGGTCTTATTAGTTATGCCGTCGGGCCCGCGGCAGACCTCCCATTGAGCCCGTAAAGCGCCTGCCAAACCTCTTCGTGGCATATCTCGGCGTCCAGTTCAGTGTTGGCCGGTCCTGAGTACTCGGGGTACGTTGTTGCGGGGTTCGAGTCGACAGGGAGGTACTTTTGCACCAGCTTCTTCAAAACCTCCTCTTCTGAAGAGGACTGCTTGGCTTCGTGCATGGCTCGCGCTAGTACGTTCCGCTGGTTAGTTTTGGTGTTAGTCTCGCTGAGCAGGTGCTTGAGCAGGTTCTATGTCTTGCCATTACGCATCTGGCCATCTACCGAGTTGCACACCTCGTCCCACTGCTGCTTGGAGAGGACGCGACAGTGCTCCTCGATGGTCTTGTTTAGGTCGGAGATTTTCTTGCGCAACCTGCGATTGAGGCGCTGGCCTTTCCAGTGGGCGAGAAGTGACTGCTTGGCCTCGAGCAGGTGGGCAAGGCGGCTATCCATTTTTTTAACCGGAAGGTCAGTACTAATATTCTTGGTGGTACTTATGACGTCCTCTCTGAGCTGGCTAATCCACTCCTGTAGGCTTGGCCTGGTTGAAGGTAGGGGTCGGTCGTTGCGGACTTTGCGAAACTGGTCCCAGTTTGTCCAAGAAAACTCCCGTGCCCTCTTTCGGACCATTAAGAACTGCGTCACCAGGACGTAATGGTCGCTACCTAAGTCAATGTTTGAGTTGGCCCACTGTACATCGGGGAGATTCTTGACGAATGTCAAGTCGGGAGTGGAGTCTCTGCAGGATGAGGTGCCCAACCGAGTTGGAAAGGCCTTGTCGGTGATTAGAGTCAGGTCCATGTCCATCGCGTTCTGCCACAGTTCCGCGCCCTTGCTGGTATTGTACGGGTAGCCCCAAGTGTGGTGCGGAGCATTAAAATCGCCCGCCACAATCAGGGGGTTGGGACCTGCCAAGTTGACGGCCTTCTTTATGAGGGCCCTGAAGCGCTGCCGTCGGTCCTTAGGGCTACTGTACACGTTGAGAAAAAAGATGCTGCTTCGGTCCGAGCTGCGCGGCAGAATCTCGGTCATGACATATTCGGCGCTGCTGGTGGCCATTTTGAGGTCGTGAGAGATGTGTGTGAGCTTGTTACTGACCAAGGTGCAGACACCCCGGCCATCGGAATAACGCGAGATGGGCTTGTAACCAGTCAGTGTGACGTTTGGAGTTAATGTTTCCTGAAGCAGAATGACGAGGGGTTTTTCGCTAGAGCATCGAATGTACTGCTGCAAGGACGCCTTTTTACTAGGAAAGCCCCTGCAGTTCCATTGCCAAATAAGAAACGTCTCACTTGGCTTGGCCATCTTGGTGCTTTTGTGGGCTGGTGGTGCCCTCAGATTGGCTAAGAATAGCGTGGACGATGGGGCCCGTAGCGCCGGGCTGGGGTTGTACGACGGCGGTTGAGGTCAGAGCTGGTTTCACTGCGCTTTCGAGAAACGACTCTACCTTGGATACTCGGTCGTTTTGCGCGGCCAGGGTGATCTGCAGTTGGGCGAAATTCTCCCCGAGCTTATTGATGCTTTCACTGAGCGCGGATAGCGTGTCTCGAAGCTCAGACCTGACTCGAATTGCTACACTTCCCTGTTCGTAGGCGACGGCCCTTTTCTTGGGAGCACTTTGACCCTCACTGCTGCTGTCGCCGGCTTTAGTGCTGTGCACCTCCATGGGTAAGGGCATTGTATCGGCGACGCATGCGACGGCGGGTTGCGGTGGTGGGTTTCTCGCGTTCTTAATCTCAGCAATTTCGGACAAAAGCCTGTTTATGGTTTCCTTCATCGCTGCGTTCTCGCGTTTCAGCTGAGAAATCTCGCGCGTGCTCTCCGCATGCTCTGGGAGTGACCCCGACAGTACCTCAGCTGGCCCTCCTCGGACCGTGTCGGCCCAGGTTATAGAGCCCGACTTCTTGCTTCTCGCTGACACCCCGCTAGGCTGCTGTTGACGCCCGGTAGACCTGGATTGAGACCTGGAGCGGCTCCCAGACTTGTAGCGCCGGGCTCCTCCTCGGGACCGGGAGCGGCTCCTGGACCGGGAACGGCCCCTGGAACGGGACCGAGAAAGTCGCCTGGAACGGCCCCCGGAACCACGTGACTGCTGGAAGTCCTGCCCATCCGTTGGGGGTGATGGTGGTGCCGTGGCTTGGCCTTGATCGGTGGCGCGAGACTTTTCCCAGCGCCTTCGTCGCACGACATATGGGATCTCGAATCTTTGCCTACTGTACTTGTCAGCCGTGAGGTGTTGCCCACCACACAGCCTGCACTTGGGGGTACACTTGTGTTGTGCGTCAGGATTTGAAGCCCCACAGCCCCGACATACGACGTCGCCTGGGCTGGGACACACATCAGCACGGTGACCGAGCCGACCACAAGCGTACCAAATGTCTATTTTCTTGCGATAAAGCGAACATTGCACAAGGGTGGGGCCGTAGCGTACAAAGTTTGGGACTCTATGACCGTCGAAGGCGACGATTACCGTACCGGTGCTGCCTATGCGCTTGGCTGCCAGGGCGAGCGGATTGCTTTCATTTACGATCTTGTTGTCAATATCATTCGGGCCGTCTACGAGTGGAATACCTCGGATCACGCCCTTGCACGTGGAATGAGGGGCGGCCTCGTAGGCACTGACCTTGTATGTTCGGCCCATGACGACAATCTGCCGAACTTTGACGTAGTGGTTGGCATTTTCCCTTCTAGGTGTGCTGACAACCATAATATTCTGCTGCACGTTGGGGCATAGCGTGTCGCCCCGCAAATCTTCGGCGCAGATGCTTGTGGCTGCCAGGATTGCATCAGCCACCACGGTGCAGCCGGTCTTGACAATATTGATACAAAACAGCGGCTAAACACGGCTGCAAGAAAGAGGAGGACGAAGTGGGTTTTTCCATTGGATGCTGTTCTGACGCCATCTTGCTCGTCGGGTTCTCTGCGCTGTGAATAGCTCATTAAACAAGTTACTCGTAACATTATTGGTGGAGGTGCGGGGTACGATAAGAAGGCTCAGCAGAGTATACGGTAGGAACAGGATGTAGGCCGACATTCGATAGCTCTTGACGAACGACCGCTTGTATTAAAGAGATCGTGGTCGGGGAAGGCGCAGGCGTCGGAAATGTCGTGGCTACCGGTTGTGCTGCCTCGACCTCTCGACGGATGATGCGTGTAAGGTTGTCACATTGAGGGGCCTGGTGGAAGGCGTCGTCACACGAAGAAGTGGCCGCTGTGTTCGGAAGGCGCACGATGCTTTGGGCTACGCGGCGGGCTTTAGCTTGTTCGAGACGACGGCATTCTTTAAGGATTGTGTCGATGCTCGAGACGTTGTTAAAAACCAGCAGGTTGAAAGCATCGTCAGCAATGCCTTTCAAGACGTGGTTAACCTTTTCGTCTTCCGACATGGACTGGTCGGCCTTGGAACAAAGGGCCAAGACGTCAAGAATGTAAGAGACGTACGATTCGGTAGAAGACTGGGCCAGTGTGGCAAGAGTCTTCTTCGCAGCGAGCTGACGACCAGATGAATCGCCAAACAGGTCACGTATCTTTTCTTTGAAGAGATCCCAGCTCGTTATGTCTGCTTCGTGGCTTTCAAACCATGTTCGGGGAGTGCCGTCCATGTAGAAAAGCACGTTGGCGAGCATGAGCGTAGGATCCCATCGGTGAGTAGCACTGACGCGCTCGTACCGCTTCAGCCAAGTGTCGAGATCGATCGTACCATCACCGGAGAAAGTGCCGGGATCCCGGAGGTGCGGTATTGTGACGTAGGTGGTGGCTTGGACAGATGAGGGCGGCGTAGAGGAAGTACCGGCAGTCGAAGCAGTCGAAAGGTCGCCGATGGTGCGACCACTGCGCGTCTCCATCGAGGTACGGGGGTCGTCCACCTCCACCAATAATGTTACGAGTAACTTGTTTAATGAGCTATTCACAGCGCAGAGAACCCGACGAGCAAGATGGCGTCAGAACAGCATCCAACCGAAAAACCCACTTCGTCCTCCTCTTTCTTGCAGCCGTGTTCAGCCGCTGTTTTGTATCAATATTGAGGCCTCCGCGAGGCCGAATCACGATCTTCGTATCCTCCCTGGGGAGCTGGGGCATCCGGCCAGCGCGGATGATTCTAGCCTTGATGTTATTGCCACTGTTGCAGCCTCGCGGGGCCTCGGCCGTTGTCGACTTCGTCTCGTTGAGAGTAGCACCATTAGGATTAGCGCCTGCCGAGCGCGCGCCAGCTCTTCTGGCGCCTGCAGACTGCCAACCTCGGTCTTCTGTCACCTCTTCGGGGGTTATGTCCTCCCCCACCACCTGATATTCCATTTTTTTCTGAAAATAAGCCCTGAGAAGAGCGAAAAGGGCACCCGGGAACGGCGACGCGGCTGGCGTCGCGCCGGCGTGGGCTTACCTCGTTAGGCTTAGCCCAGGCGGTGGCCGGCTCCGGAGAAAAAACGTTCCAAAACGTGAAAATAGTTCACTCACGCAGCAGGTTTTGGCATCAAAATAGTCCTGGCACTTTCACTGATGCGACACAAACAAAGCTGAACGCGCACTCGAAAAATTCACTTGAATATCATTGTAGGAAGCAGAAGCCACTCGAAGGTCGTATGAACAACACAGACGCCGCGCCGCGTCCCCACGAAAGCCTAATCACAAAAAGAAATTCATCGGAGATTAAAAATGAGCTACAGCGCATTCAGCAGACACTCCGAGATAATGTGAGGAAATCTACCACTCTCATCAAAGCGACAAAATGTATACAGCCATCGCAGTCATGCTACCGAAGTCTTCCGATTTGCAGCGATTTTTGAAGCAGCAGAATTTTCCTATTTGGAGCACTTTGGGGCAGGTAGTTTTATATCTGGGAGCACTCCAGAGCAGCTCACTCCACATGATCACAGAGTACTCTGGTGAAGCAAGTTGGATTTATGCTCAAGGACATGAATAATTATTTTGCGGGTTTTGTGAAGAGCTAGAAATATTTTGATTCATTGCCAATCTCATGGAGCCAATCATCTTAGGAGCACTCCCCATTTCACTCGATGATGCAAAGATAATGGCATCATGCTGCTGAGCATAGGCATGCACTGCACTGAACAAAATTGTAATTTATGAAATAACATTTAAAGTATGCACCTATGTGGTTATCAGCAGACATGGTAGACAAACGGTGTGATGTACAGCGCTAGAATCTCGCACTGTCTCAAATGTATTACCCTAAGACGACTGCAAGGAGGAATAGAGGTTCTTTTTCTACATTATCGATTGTATTGTTTGTCGTAACATAATGTCACTTTATAGTGCTATTAAGAGAGTGTAAATGACAATATACAAGAGACAGATTACACAAACGAGCGCTCTTTCTCATCCGTCTCTTGCGTTTGCTCCCTTTTATACCACTATAGATCAGTACAATCTCGCCAAGATTTTCATGGTTCTAAACATGAGCGCCATAGAGCCAACCTCCTCCAACACTTCCAACTCCTGAGACGCATCTCGGTGCTAGGACTGTATAATTTAACATACTTCATTTTTCTTTTGCAGCGAAGTTTTAAATGGCTGTTACTTTCTGCCTGTACACCAAGAACTCCCTTGTGGCCTCTAGAAGGCATAGAAAAAAAAAAGCCTCACAGGGTATCGTATGCGTACAATAAAGACGATTCAAGGTGAAACCTATATTGTTTTTATTGCAATAGCAAATATATGGACATTCGCGGCTGTTTTGTGCCGTTTCCGACATGTTTTGTGTAATGTGCAAATCGATAGCACGCCCACACCTTGCGCATTGTACGTTTCACATGCAGGCAAACGTGCGCAAGCGGGGGCGACGAACGCATATTGAGTGTGATGCACCACTAATCTGACCTCAACCGAGAGGTGTAGTGTTAAAAAAAAACTAAGGAACAACACCAGTACTATTGTTTCCAAGCCCGTCTCGCTTTCATGCCGTTTTCATCTCAGCAACATACCAATGGGCCCTTCTTTGTGACACAGCCAGCCGATGTTCTCATCCGAGGCGGACTTGATCACGATGAAAATTGCTGTGAGCCATTCTTACGACACGACTTTTTGCGTCTAACATGTCAACCTCAGCTGCTTGTTTTCGATTGGCTAGCTGGGTCTGTTGTATGATACATAATGCGACTTTTCTATTTCACTTTCAGGTTAAGCACTGAACCCCGAACTCGCAGACGACATTAGGCATGTGTGAAATGCGTCATTTCGTAGCATCAAACCAGTTGCGGATTCTTTATGGACAGGGATTCAGCCCTGACATTTCCTCCTTTTGGTAAAGTGTTTTGACGAGTGTGTTAAAAGCGACAAAGAACACTCGATCTGCAGCAGAAAGCACAGGAACCGCCAAAGCGCACTGAACCGTAGAGAGTTGCAGCGCCACCGTGCAGTGACTGTGGGAAGGCACAGGGACCACGTGAGTGTGTAACATGAGAACACTCGCCATTATGGCTACTCGCAGTGCTAACACTCATATGTTCAGATGCACATATATACTGCATAAACTGGACAGAAAGATAACCACCGCCACGGCTCAGTGGTAGAGCACTGGACGCATTATTCAAAGGTCGTGGGTTTCGTCCCAGTCAATGGCAAGTGATCTTTTCATTCACTTTACATTCTCCACACTAACATCATAACTATACTACAAATAACATCCCCTATACTTCTCTAGGGTTGCCCCACCGCGGTGGTCTAGTAGCTAAGGTACTCAGCTGCGGACTCGCAGGTCGCGGGATCGAATCCCCGCTGCGGCGGCTGAGTCATCGATGGAGGCGAAAATGCTGTAGGTCCGTGTGCTCAGATTTGCGTGCAGGTTAAAGAACCCCAGGTGGTCGAAATTTCCAAAACCCTCCACTACGGCGTCTCTCATAATCATATAGTCGTGTTGGGACGTTAAACCCTACATATCAAATCATCATTTACTTCTCTAAGCTTCCATGTCAATTAGATTAAATCAAAATCATTGGAGGTCGTTTGGGGCCCGCTTAAGAAGGCAGACTGGTCTTAGACATTTCTTTGTTTACTTCTTCAGTAATCTTGATCAAACTGCACAGGATTATGCAGTCTTTTCTTGTGATTTCAAATGTTCAATTAGTTTTCCTGTAACTCATCTTACTTCTGAGATAACTTGAGTTCACATGATATTGTTTAAGGCCACCATAGAGAAACAGTGCTTAATTAAAAGTGATATTTAAGACAAGCCAATATAGACTTATGACTACAGATTGAAAGTATGCAAGAGCTTTTTGTTTTTAGGCCTTTCTTGGTTATTTTACAGCAAAATGAACTATCCGCCTTCAAGAGCAGTTGGGATTGTGTTATATTTTTGATGAGTAATTAATTAAAAAGGCTTGTGCTCTATATTTTGCTTCCATACTTGCATTCTACACACATACAGGTTTCCATTGCAAATAGAATTATTGTTGTACCTGCCCTAGCTGCAGAGATATTGAGGTCTCAAAATTGAACAGTCGTAAATTTACTTTTTTGAGAAAAATGGAAAAAACTGAAAAAACACAGCTTCTTCAAAAAGCAACAATCATGGTGCGCATGTTTTGCAGTCCTCATGAAGGTGCTCATAAATTCGTAGCAGAGCTTCTAACACAGGTGCCGGCAAATCATAAAGAAGCCTCGAAGTCGGTTCCCCATTTTTTTGCAGGTTCTGTATATTAACAGCACCAACGATCTCGACAGTTAGAATGACATTACGAAAAAACTACTACTTCCTAGTGTGCGAAAATTTGCAGAGAGATAGAAAAATACTTGCAGAAACCAAATATGTCAATTTTAAAAAATAAATTTTTTTGTCCTTTGTTGGTCCCAAAGACCAGTCTGCCCCCTTAAGAGATGAGAACACGAAAGCATTCCGGCTGACTTGATTGCTGTTACAGAGGGATACTGTACACTGTGCATACACAATGCCACACTGCATTTCACTTACAGGAGGTGATGTGGTCGGCGGATCGCACAAAACCTTGCCGCTGTTGTTGCCATTTGCCATGGTAGTGTGGACTCTGCAGTGCTTGACCCTAATGTGGCTCATTAGGTTTTTATATCCGCAATACGTTTTCCGGCACACTGGACACTTTTCCCGCTTTGTGGCCACATGCATTACCACGTGTTTCTCCAGGCTGCGCTGCGCTGAAAACCTGGCCGGACACAGGTGGCACCGGTGGGGCATCTCTGTCACGTGCAGCTTCAGGTGCCTCTCGAGCGCCGCCATCTGCTCGAAGGTCATGCCGCACTCCCCACAGACGCACATGTCCGCCCCGCTCGCGTGCATCTGTTCGTGCCTGTCCAAGGCCTCCCTTGTGCAGAATTTGGACTCACACATCCGGCACGTGTACATTTCTGCACTCATGTGCATGATCTGATGCTCAACCAATTCGCACTCCTCGACAAACTTTTGGTCGCACACGAGGCATGTGTGCGCCTTCACGCACCCGTGGGTTTGCTCGTGCTGTCGCATTCTGTTCAAGTAGTGAAACCCACGGCCGCAGACAAAACAGAAGTACGACTTCTTCCCCTCGTGCCTGAGCCGATGTCGTCGCGCTTTATCTTCATTTAAAAAATAACACCAACACACTTCGCACACAGAGTGGGTGCTTTCGTTGCTGCCAGATTCCTTCTGTGAAGATCCCGTGGGACCTACAGAGACCCTGGGCATAAAGGAAAAGAGAGAAAATCACAAACTTACTATACTGTTTATTGCCATCACGCTGATAGAAACTCTGAATTTTAGAAAAAAATGGAAGAGAGGAAAAATTTGTGAATATGGGTGCCACTGAGCCAACCTTTGGACCAGTGGTCCTGACAAGTGGTATAGCAGCCTTGAAAAAGACAAGCCCGCTTGTCACAATACTGGCTCAAGTGGCACTCCTAAATTAAACTTTTTGCATCTCTGATAAGAATTAAGATATTACAAATATGGCACAGTGCTTTGGCACAGTACCACAGCAAATGATTAAAGACGCGCCGAAAACATGACAGAGCATTGACACTTTAACAGTCTTGGGGTCACGCGACTCGAACAGAAACATCACGTGTGATGCCATTGGCGCAGCAGCACGTCGCTGTCGACCACAGCTCTAGCAGCAGTGACGCTGTCAAAATGCAGAAAGAACTGAATTTAACCAAGTGACGAGTGCGCTGAGTTTATTAAATCGGAAAAGTTGTAGAATTGAGAAAGGGATCTTTCTGTCTTTTATGATCCGATATTGCAACACGATGATACTACAAGCTATTGCCACACCGTGTTTCCTAATATTCCACACCTGCACGTGTAAAAAGTCAATGGGGGCTGACCCGACATGGACCCTGCTTTGTCGAGGCGATGCAAGCCAGAGGGCCGGCTACGTGCAGCTATGACAGCCGGCCGATACGCAGACTTGTGGGGCACAAATGCAGTGATTTTGGAAGTAGGCCGAGCGAGAAAGTTGAAAGGAGACTGTCAGTGCCATCTGTTGCAGAAACCATAATATCTCCTTCGGCAGCGGTGTGTACTATCAGCGGCAAGCCTTTGCGACAGTGTAGTGCACGCCGTCCAGTTATCACCGTTGATAGGCACGCGAATACTGTTTGGCAGCTCTGCACATATAGGCATGCCTGTCTGCGGTAATAGCTGGACGGCACGCACTATATCATCACAAAGGCTTGCCGCTGTTCGTGTTCCATTTCACGCTGATAGTACAATCGCACACACCACAGTTGGAGAAATGTCACGCACGGCATGTCTCTTGAAATGGCTTGAAACTCGGTGTGCACATTCATGCAGGCTTCTTGGGTGGACAAACAGTGGTCACTGAACTTCATTGTGCTGCGTATTGCTGCAGATGGTCACTTTGCTGGAGACACTACAGTGTTCGACGATCAGTCAATGTGGTGTGTTTAAAAACCAAACTCAGCATACATTTTGGGCCTAATGTCTGATTTTTCATGCAAGGATTGAAGATGAATAATTACAAAGCAATCATATATTTAATTACATGCTTATTAACATTAATTACTCAAACTCACAAAAAACAACACATTCCTTCATTTTCTTTCCTGAAACATAATATTGAGTGCCTTGCAACCATGCCATCCAAATTTGACGCATTTCCAGAGAGTGCATCATAATTTATGCCCAGAGAGAATATAAATGAAAGCTGCTATTAGCCCCGAGAAGTTGGAGTGGCGCCACCTGGCAGATGACGTCAAGGCACGGACTCTTCGATGCGAGCCGCGGTGCACCTACATAATGATGCGCTCGCTTCGTGCGCTGTTCCAATGTTTGTGTTAGCTTTTTGCTCGTCTCAAGCTACAGATGAATGAAGAAAACAGATTTCATGTTGCAGGTAAAACAATAAAAAGTTTACTTTTGCTGCTGTATAATCACACGCTGGGTGGTATAGCAATGTGAGATGAGTGAAAAGGTCTGTGTCGTGTTGCTAATCCCGATGATGGATTCTATTTGTGGCGCCGCATTCCAACGGGTGTGAAAATCAATAACACGCTTCTGTTTGGATACAACAAACTTATTGACGCATATTCGTGTGATTTTGAGAAGGAATTAAAACACAATATTTACATTACAAGGTTGAGATGTGCATAGATGATTCTTTTCTGGGATATCGAGGGCTTCTCCCCTAAAATAATTGGTACCGGAGGAATCCACGTATCTATGGGCAGCGCTTTCACAAGTGTATTAAGCCCCGCACTCGCCTGCAGCATTGAGTATTTCAACATATACCGGAAGGCGCTCGCTCTAGAATAGCACCGCTGCTGTTGTGTGTTTTTCTCATGTACTTGCTCACTCAACACGTTCAGTTTTATATTTTTCTCACAATATTATGAAGCTTTAGTTGACCCAAATTATTGAAGTTAAAAGCGGTTTAGGTTATATGCGGGTATTCTTATTGCGGTCACATTCTTTCTTCGTGCAGAATTTTAGCAACAGTGTGGTCCCGCTCTGAACTACCAGTTTAGATAGCCTCCTCATATGTTAAATTTCCTTGCAGTTGATTACCTGTTGGTGGACATGACGTGGGAGACCACTTGTCACCTCATCGATGCGGAGGTTGTTTAGTTATTAAATGGATACAGAAGCCTATAGGATGAAATTTTTTTCGGGGTTGGGAAGGGCATTTACTTGAAATGGTCATTTTTCTCTCTGCATGGGGAGAAAATTTTCGGGGGTAGGAGACAGGCCCCATGAACCACCCACCCCCTGGTTACGCCACTGCTTGGGCCATGTCCGTAAGCGCGCCATAGAAGGAGTTCATTTCGACTATCTGACGTTTGTGTTGAAATCATTGCTATCAGCAGTGCTTCCACGCAAAACTCCAGCATCTCACGGAAATCAGGGTATAAGACTACATAATCCCTGGCGACTGTTGAGAACAAAGTTGTACATATACGCTACCTGCGAACAGAAATGTCTTATTATTTCTGAAATCGCTGTGCATGTGGCAGTATTATTTTGATCGATTTTGTTTGTTTGTCGAATATGTTACCTGAGTGCTTATGACAGCCATATTCATTTAATGTCTCCTGCTGGAAAAAGAGCAGTTCTATCAAATCATTTAGATCATTCGCAGATGCGAGCGTAACTTGCAAGGTAAAGTGCAATTTAAAGTGAATTGAAAACCTCCCAATTTCATTTCTCATACTTCGGCACAGATATGTTCTAATCCCGGAGTCTATGCCTAGTTTTAATAATGTTAGTACCACTTAGCATATTTTCTTAGTACTCATTCTGTGTAGCATATTTTCTTAGTACTCATTCTGCGTAGCATATTTTCTTAATATTCATTCTGTGGTGTACGCGATAAAAACAACAAACGTCTTCTCCTGCATCACTATGCTTACAATAAATCTTCAGTTTGGATGGGAGTCTGCCTATCCTAGGCTAAATTATGGAAACTTCTTACAGCTTTAAAAACTTCCACTAGTTGTGAAACCTTTCACCTTGTATGTTGAGAAATTTGTTCACAAAATTGAGGAATAATCACCAACGTATCGTTGAAGAGCGTGTGCACGGCGGGCACAGAAAAAGGCGACAAGCACCGGCGGAGCTGGCGAGTTCTTGTCGTGACGTCACATCGCCGCAACCGCAGCGACACCAGTGTTCGTTCTCAAGGCTAATTGTGTTCCCGTGAGAGCATTTATAGGAACAATAAACCACTGGTGAACCTTGTACCATGTCGTACAAGGAGCGCTACAAACTGTTAATTTCATGGTTCCCTGCATGAGCGTAACATGCAGCCCCATCAAAATAAAGCTAACGTCGTGACTAGGGTGGCCCAATGTTTTAACGCAATATCGGCAAAGCATGCACATACTCAAAAAAACTTTGTTCTCTCAAAACTATAAAGAAATAACTACCATGATCACTAGTTTATTTCTAGAAACACTTACATTAAATTGAGTTTAGTACTTTGTTAGTTTCATTAGCTTGGGTCGATCACAACAACAGCTATGGTTACCTGCTGGGGAATCGAGGTATGCTTGTTAGATCAGGAATTTTATAAAACTGGGTTTTGTTCAATGCAAGCTTAAGTTGTAACAAGAACGGTGCAGCTGCAGGGTGTAGGTTGTACTGCACCTTTCCCGGCGACACGGACGAACCATTGGCAACAGCGGCACCTATGTAATGCCAGGCAAAGCCTTTCTCATTTATACAAATTGTAAAGTGGTGACACGACAACACGGGCGATATTCTTGCTTAGGTCGCGCGACACTGATTATCAAGCTGCAAGTAGACTACCACAGAAAATGAGTTAAGCCGGACTTTGTCTACTTCAGTGGGTTAGTCATCCACCCCAGTTTTGAAAGCACTTACAGTACAGCATGATCAACTAGAGTAAATATGTAGAGAAAAGACACACGATGCATGTTGCATGCATGAACACCACCATCAATAGGAAAAGCATTAAAAGTAAGCAATGATGTTACAGCACAAGGCAAGCAGGAAATGAGAAAGCCTTCAGCACTGCTTGCAGTAATTTTTGTGTGTGGTTAGCCCTGTGTTGTAGCAGCAGATGCTGTGACCGCCACTTCTGAGTTATCTAAAGGCAGCTTTAGGGGACCTCCTTGGTGACACCAAAATATTGAAAGATGCTGAAAGTGCTTACTTCCAAGCATAACAATTTCTTTTACAATAACGTTGATGGTACAGTAGACTCTTAGTAAAGGGAAATTAACTGCTGCTTCAATGGGACAACTGCCTCTGGTATGACTGGTCTCATACTTGTATTCTGCACTCATATTCGTCTCACAGCAAACGGAACTCCCGTTAAATGGTACATAATTTTATAGTTCCTTCAGCTTCTGTCCAATGAATCTACTAAATTTGGAAGTGCGAAACACAAATTATACACTAGGAGAACTGAAGAAGACGAGTGCTCGTGTGCGCTTGTGTGATTGCTCATATAGTTCTTGTGTACTTTGTGTGTTTTGCGTTTCCAAGTACCACTATCATAAATAAGTACAAACTCGCCCAGCTACTTCTCTTCCTGAACAATGACCCCTTTTTGCATATGTACCACTTTCAGAGAGCACAATCAGGATAACTATATTGGCAAACTGTCTATCTAATGGACATGTCCATTTCAGTGCAGCGTATTCAGTTAATTAAAAAAGCAGCAAGTCACGACGTTCTAGCATATATAACCACGTCGCCGCACCGCACCCTAATAGCACCCTGTGTTAAAAGAAAGAAAGTGGAGGAATTGTGAAGTCACCGAAAACTCAAATAGACTTTTGTATGTCTGTCCTTGCATTTGAGCATCTCCCAAATTCTTGAGGGACTGCAGAGGATGCGTATGTATCTACCTTCACAGATGCACTAAACAGGCAGCCACATTCAATCTGATTTAAGGGCTAATATGATAACAGAATCGGAATTTGTGCAGAGCAAAAAGCGGATCTCTGGAAGCCTGTGTTCATTAGATTGAAGCATATTCGGCCTGCATGGAAAACAAGCCAAGCCTTTTAAACCCTACGCACTTAAAAAATTATGTTGTGCTTCTACAGTCGAACCCCTTTATAAGAGGCACGCTTTAGGCAGCAATTCTAGCCTTTTATATGAGATCTATCTTATAAGCAAGGTACCTTGCATGCCTTTTCTTGTCAGCCCGTTTTTTACTATGAGCACACTAATGTCTCTTATATCAGTGCCTCTTAGAAAAAGATTCAACTGTTTCAATAAGTACTGCACACATGGTAAAATCGTGACGCAATTATAAAACACACCACAGCATGGCACTATGGATTGACTTTGCCATCCGAAATTGACGGGCACCCAGATCTATGTAACACAGGCATTTCTTCATTTTATAATCATCAAAATTCGGCACTGTGCATGAATTGAAACTTCCAAACTTGAATATAGCAGTGGAAAGTCATCACCATTGGGCTGCCGGAAGATATGCTGGGTGACTCCCTGTGTTGTAGGTGTTGAATGACACATGACAACAGCCGAGACTAGTTGCCATAGCCATAGAGTTTCCTATAAGTATACTAGAGGAAACACTGGCACTAGTGTCTATGGGAGCTGCAACGCATGATGCTTCAGTGAGAATGGAAATTATGGGTAGTTCATGGATTTGCCTGATCTTCATTCTTTCGGCTCTGATTGGCTTCGCGTGGCTTGAAAGTTGCTTTGTAATGAAACGAAAAGCCGCAAATGTACAGCAGTTGCACTTCACCACATTAACCTGCTAGGCTCACCGAGTCAAATCGGCTCACGAAATTCAAAATGGTTTATTATTTTATTTGAAACAAAACAAAAACACTGCAATAAACAAAAGCCACAAGTGTGTTCAAAGCCCGCAAGCACGAAGACTAAGCAAATCTATATAAGTACTACACATCGTTCCCATGGTCACTGAACAATCGCAGCGCCAGAGTCACCTCTAGTTAATTTGACAGATCCCTATGGTCATAGCAAGATGGCAAGTTGGGCAAGTTGAATTACGTTCACAGTTGAAAATTTTGTTGATGTGCACCAAAAAGACAGCTTCTTCTGTTTGTCTCTCCTCTTCAGTGCACTTCGCCAAAAATTTTCAACTATGGTCGCCGCCAAGATTATTAGGATCATATGCCATAATGGGTTCACTATGGATAGCTCACCCGTTGTTGCTAACCAAGGAGTCCTTTCCACTTGAAGTGTCAGAGCTGCTGCTCAATGAAGTCACCGAGACAATCTTTGGCAGCAGGACCGGAAGCTCGAACGGCCCTTTTATATAGACGGTTAGGGAATCCTGCATGGCAGCATGCTTATGTAACATATACCTTCTATATCACAGTGATTGTAGATGATGATTAACAGCAATGATAAACTTACGTAGGCAGCAATTAAGATTAAATAGATGAAGGCACTTAAGAGGACACAAAATACAAAAAAATAGAGCTTAACCTTAACAGACGCTGCTTACGAAAAACTGCCTGCAAGGGTGTCACACTGATGCAAGATTGCTTGAAGGCACTGAATATTGCGAAAAACTATCATAATATGCAGTTCAATGTGTACTGTAGCAATTCATCCCAATTTAATTGTAATCAAGCACATGTTTATTCTGAACTCTTTCATGCTATGCTTTTGTGTAGTTAGAATGGAGTCCAGACTAGAAATATCATGCAGTTTCGTTTTCGGATGAATTCATTTTGAGCAAAGAAAAAAATTTATAGTTTCGGCGTGGCTCGTGGGATGCGGCAGGTTGAATTACCAGTCGAACTCAACACCGCCTGCCACAGAGTGACCATATACAACAGTACAACGCAAAAAAAAAAGTTTTAGAAGACATAATTGTCAGGGAGGAGGTCCAACTCGCCCAAAACCTCAATAGCCCCCCCCCCCCCCAACCTCGTCAATTCATATAAAGGGGGGTGTTTGTTCTACCAAAAAAAATACTAAAAAAGGCGTCTTTCAAGGTCTTTAACGAGAGCCCCCTCCCCCTGAAAAAATTCCTCGCTATGGGTCTGCTTTAGCCACTAGCTGACAAAACTCGAAAAACAAGTGGTGCATACAATTATACACAAAATGCCTCAAAGGTTATATAATACTGAGTGAGGGCAACGGGTCGATTATAGTATTACTCTTCAAGTTAGATCAGGTTAGGTTCAGAGTCAAGACTGTCTTTAAGGGCTGTCGCCTCTCGTTTGACTGACCTGTCAGCACCCCAATTTCAGCCCTGGCTACCATGGTATAAACTTTCACTTATCTAGCAGCAACACTGGAAAAGTGAGACTTTGCGCATGGCATGTGCTTTATGTTCTGTGATACCAGACAGTTTGCTCACTTAGTTTTTGTGCAACAGAGACATTTCCCTCGAAGTACAAAATTCTCTCAATTGCACACTTTCATTACTTTTTGGCCAGCTCAAACACACATGCGTGAAAGCGCCCACAGAAATTCTTGACAAGAAGGCGGTGGAAACAGCACATCGGGGCAAGCAACTATTACTGGCGATATTGCTGCTTGAGAGGTTTCCATATTGGAATTAACACTCCACTGTGAAAGAGGCTAATACAAATAGGTAAACTGTCTTGAAAGCTTTCAGCAAACAATGTACAAAGAGCCGAGAAGCAGACTTGTACAGCCCTTATGAGGGAAAACACAGATATCGATCATTCCGAGAAAAACATCCTAGTCGTTTCAGAGACTATATAAAATTCATTGGAAAAAAAAAGAAACACTGAAAACCGTGAATTTCATAAATACTGTTACGTGAAGGTACACACGAAACTAGGCGCTTGAAGATATATTTACACAGCGCCAACGCGCAAGCCAAGATGGAGAACGAATGCTGTGCTCTACACCAAAATCACGTCGTCTTTCTCCGCGCCTATCTAACCGCTTTTGTGGGACATTGTCTCATAACAATATCTCAGAAAAAAAGAAATATTTGGTTATGTGGATGCCTTCCAAATTTAACAGAATACCATGTAAGTATTTCTTGTGATGAAATTTATTTTGAGAGTACCGTTTTTTATTTACATACCAAATTTAGTTTACATTTTAGGTAACATTACTCGTGTAAAGTGCTCGAAGCTCAATGATATTGCTGGAATTTTTATGCCACATAAGTCTCCACAAATTTCACCAAAACTTTTTATGTTTGCACTTTTGCATTGTGACACTGAGCCATTTATAAATATTTGAGTAATGAATACTTATTCTTAAGAAACTGAAATTTCTAAACTTGAAAGAAAAAATACCACAAATTTGAGAAATTCATTATCTGAGTCTACCTTGAGACTCAATTTACACAATGTGGATCAGCTGATTACCTCAAACAAAGGAAAATGAATAGTTCTTCTCATATGTCAAGTTTTAGGATTACCATTTTTTGTTCTCAATTAATGACTATTTTCCAATTCGCTCACTGATAAGGTTTCTCGCTGAAGTTCCCAATCGCCCTTTCAGGATGTGATCTGTCTAGGTTTATTTTTTTTAAAGTGCAGAGCCGTTTTGTGGCCTGGCTTGTTGATAGATACATCTCATGTGGCGTGATCACACTCTCAATAAAGTGCTCAATAATGTGCTCTATACAGGCCATAGCAATGCTAGCCAATCATAGAGTTTCATACAATAATACCTAGAGAGGAATCTGGTGCTGTGATCGTATACCCCCATGTTTTTTTCCTAATCGCTTCTTGCGAAAACTCGTTCAAAATGACTGTAAAACGATGGTGAAACCAAGTAAAGTCACCGTCGCACTTTTCTGGCTCGACTTCACAACAAAACGAGAAGTGTATTGGGGCAGACCACTTGGACAGATGCACATGGCATCGAAGCAGATCATTTGTTGAGTGTTTCTCACTCAATATTATACTGTTATTTCTATAAATCAATAATGCGTACTTTCGAGGGAAAAACAAGATTTTTTGTTTTCAAGTATCGTGAAAAATTTTTATTATATCTTGATGCCAAACCTGGAGCACAATCGCAGAGCAATGCTTGGTGCTTGAATTCGTCCAGGTTTCATTACGACCTCATGGTAGAAAACTTTTAGCAATAAAGTATACGTAAAAAAGATGCAGCAAGTTTAAATTAAATATAGTTTCATATCACTTAGTTTTACACTCGGCAAACAAGAGTCACGAATCTCAAGAACGTGATCCATCCAAAACAGATTCGAAGCCAGTACATCCCATATTTCCCACGGGGGTACAAGTGCCACTGAAAGAGCTGGCGTAGACACCAGCGCCATATTCCCCTCTAGGTATTATTGTATGAAACTCTGTGCTATGAATGCTCAAAAGTGGGTTAAAATTAACAACCTCTGAAATCATGTACCAAATGGAAATAACCAAGAAGTGTAATAAATAACCGAGAATCGCTAAAGAAGTTTTGGAAATACGCAACTGACTACGGAGACGCTGAAAAGAGGACACCACTGCCCCGATGAGTGGGCAAATACCCTTCCCCTGGCGTTTTGGAGAGCTGTGTTGCTACATCTGATTAGTGAAACAGCCTGACAGAACTCGCTCCAAATGACACGTAACTCAACATTAAACTGGAAGTCGATACAGAACGGCAAAAGATAGCACGAATATCCCAACGCTCCATTTACTAAAGCGACAATGTCGCCAATGTTTGTGCTAAACCCCAGCATGAGTAGAAACTCGTCAGGGAGATTCATAAACTTGAGTGCCACATGTGTGCCACTTTTTGTTGCGCTTTATCCACTTACAGCTTGTTACGGCAGTTCAAATACAGGTCATCTGCATCGAGATATGCCACACTTCATCCATGAGACATAGAAACGCAGTGTGGGCAAAGCACAAAGGGAAGTTCATTGCGGCTAACAGCGCAAAAACCTAGACTAGATGTGGAAAGGGCACAGCGCTGACACAGTGTATCCACTTCTAATCTATGTCTGCATTTTCCTGCTGCTGGCCACAATGAATCTGCACCAACTTGTCCAGTTTTCTATCATGCAAGAGAAGGGTCATTCGCTCAACCGGCCAAGTGGTGGCAGCATCTCTTGAGCGAGGCCAGAGTCAGAACTATGTTTCCGAAAAGCGATTTTAGGTTAATAATTGCAAGAAATTGGTTATTTCTGCCAGATATATTATCTTACACTGTGTTTGTTCATTTTAACATAGTTTCGAGCATTGCTAGCCTTGTTATGTCTAGTATTGAGCACTTCACTGAAAATATGATCGCACCACATCAGATGTATAGATTGACAAGCCGGACACACTTGATGAAATTGCAGGGCAAAATTACACAAGGACAGTTCAAGCTCTGTGGATGACAAGTCTGCTTGTGAAACGTCGGATCGACACAACTCCTGTTTACGGATATATATATATATATTTTTTTTTTCCATCACAAGCTTCCCTCTCCTTCCTGCCATTTAGAAGAATGGACAGGCACACGACGGGACTTGTCCTTTACATGCATACAGCTTTTCTTGGCAATGAAGTGAAGGCTACAGAGCTAAATCGTGTGTATCCTACCGCTAATTAACGCAGTCCCAGAACTGAATCCCTCTTGTGTGCAAGATATAAGAAATATGCCTTGTATCTGCCTGTTGTGTTATCTTGAGCTGATTTTTTTTTCTTAGAGAAGTCGTGAACCAATCATCTGAAGAAAACATATTGCTGGAAAACTACTTAACTGAAAAGCAAACATTATGCGGCATAATATCCCACCAATGATATTTATGGTTTGGCTGCCTTATCAAGCATCAAATGATGATATGTTGGGTTTAATGTCCCAAAACAACGCAAGCATTAAATGTCACTAACACGCAACTAAAGAATGAAAACTGCAGGTTGATCTTTACTTACAGTGGCTCGAGGTGGTGGACTGCTTTGCTCGACCTTGATGTCAACACCCGAAAAACTCTGAAAACAAATTTTAAATAATCCCTATGAGCAGAGTTGAAAATTGGAAAAATATATATTTTTTAATTCCCATGTGATCATATGCATTTGCCCAGGACGACTCAAAGGTTAAAAGCATTTTCTTTCTTTTTTTCTCAATCGTACTGACCACCCTCTTCTTTTTTAAGCTTTCTACATGCAACATGGCTTTGCAATGTGTCCCGGATCCGAGACATTGATATCTTTCTTCGCCTCGTGTGGTTATGCAGCGTCCAGGATTGGTCGACCTTTGAGCAAGCGACGACGTCACATGACGTCGTCGCATGACGACGCCGTAAACACATGACGACGTCGTAGTCACATGACGACGTCGTAAATCTTGACCCGTGACGTTATCAAAGAGTGCTTTTCGCGTCACTCGCGCTGACGTCGACGCTCACGTTTTGATAAATACGATATCTAAGGCATTCAACTTATTACAGATAGGCAAGAGCCTCATTTTATGTGGAAGTGTCAATGTGAACCAGCTGAAGTCCTTAATGTAAGAAGCCTGAAAGGATTCTGATCGCTAGTAAGTCTGCTGTTTTATCAACCCATAAATATCATTGACGTGATAACAGGGAATTAAAACAGAAAAACATGCGCGATCACTTACAGAATGTAGTATGGTTGGCTGGCTGCTTGGTTCCATCTTAATATGCTTCCCTTAGGTTTCATAATTCCGGTTGAGAATGAGCCCACGCGCGTGCTGCGAAATTAGAAAGAAGAAGAACGCTATGAAGTGTGGTATTTTTTTTATTTTTTTAAGACCAAGCTGCTGGTGTTTTTATCTTAGCGTTTTTTGACGTCGTGAAAATATATACATTGAATAACATCTACTAGCTAAACTGTCGTCTGCTAGAACTCAGAGGGATTCTAGTAATTGCTAGTAAACAGTTACACCGTCGGTCTAGAGTTACTGTATATTGCTTTCTATCGGTAGCATGTACAGTATCTCTACGTCGGTCTGTCCTACCTATCAACCCACAAGTGTCACGGCATCGCTAACGTGAACAAGCGGCGAAAAAAAAAAAAAAAGGGGGCGAGCTAGTTAGTACAAGGGCCGTCAAAAGTTCCCAGGCCACTATCCCATGTATTCCTATGGCATCGTGGCCTAGGAATTTTCAACGTCCCCTCTACTTGTAAGGAGGCATTGTTGTAACCTTTAGCGATCACGTTCGCTAGTTTCGCGTTATTGCTAGCATGAAACTGTCGAATCAAAACAGTGCATGTTGCTTACACGAATGGTGCCTGCGGGCATTGTCGGAGGGGTGTCAACACGGAGGCTTCCAAGCTCTGGCTTGATGTCGGCACTCATTGTACAAATAAGACCGCTTTTATACTTCTAAGTTGAGTTGAAAGTGAACCGCGTAATTTGAAGCACGCGCGGATTCCGAAGAAAGAGCCTCGATCGAGTTCAGCGGTGCTAATATCTTCATGTTCGTGACGCTGTAGCTGAGCAAATACAAGGTGAAAACAAATACACGGCGCTTGAATCACAGAACACCTATGCACTACGATCGATTGAATGCGCTGAACAGCCCTTCCATCGAGCGGACGCTGGGTACGGCACTTATTTTTATAACTTTCACGCGGGTCGGAGTCGGCCAATGCGGATTCTTCCCTAAAAGCAGTAGCATCCTCTGTCGGGAAGTTACGCAATCAATATTGATTTTTTTTTTTTTTACAGTTACCGAGATGGTGCGCAGTTGATGCGCAATCTCGAAGGCCATAAATATTTGATGGCCCATGTGCAAGGAGGTTTTATAGAACCTCTGGAGTAACAGTCCCGGCCGCCGCCAACGGGAGCAAGTGAAGCCGCCAGCGGCCATATTGCTAGAGGAAAAATAGAGCGGAACGCAATGGAATACGCGCGTTGCGCGCGTCGGTTTGCAATTCCACGATAAAAAAAAAAAAAATGAGATGGAAACCACTTTTACGTTAAACCAACGAATAAATGCCTCTTCTTGTTTATGAAACAAATTATTTCATGCAGCTGCACGCTCTCAGATCAATTTGTTGTCGAGGGATGCTTCGCATATCGAGCTTGCTGGCGCACTATTGCGGTACAAAAAGGTTGTAGTATATATTGGGTGTTTTAAAAATGTGCCTGCAGATACTCAAGATCAAGGGGAACGCGATACTTACTCGCTTCTTTCATATATGTGCTTATGTGTGTGTCGGCAGATTACCAGAGAATATATATAAGGAAGTTGAAATATTTAAAGCTAAAGTTAGAAAAGAGAGGTAATTAAGTAAACTGGAAGTCACCAGTAATTTTTTCTAGAGTTATCGAATTCTAACCAATTTACAGGCGGAACCAAAACCGAAGCACCGATGTCGCGTGCAATTGACAAACTCCAGGAGACGTACCCCAATTGAACCGTTTATAAGAACGATTGTAATGGCGTTAGTTATGCATAATATTTATCAACTTCCGTTGGGGACGTGTGTTGTCATGGTGAGCGCAACCTTCAGAGCCTAGATACGAGGTAGCTCGATGTTTGATATAACGCCATGGCACTACTCGATCATTTTGGCAACTTCGTCTTTCGGTGTTTTGGTTAGGTTTCGTCGCAGGATAGAATAGATTTTAAATGTGTCTCATCTTGTTTTAGACGCCATTGCTTATTTTTGTCACTAGATTCCATTGAATCTACGTCAAGGAGGTAGAAACTAACAAGTTTCTGCAGATGCGCTCGGAAAGCAGGAAAAATCGAAGGTGCACTGCCAATCCGCAGTCTGGTTGTCTGCCCCGTTCTGTCGAAGCAGCCTTCTTCGAAGTGAATAGAACATAGGTGGTCACCGTCCGTAGCCCTCTAGCTATTCCTTCGAACAGCACGTTCTCAAGCATAACGCAGCGCACTGTCTTTCGGAAACTTGTAACAAGGATAATCACGTACGACATGGAACTCTTCTCTACATTTGCGAATACCTCGATAAGCATGCACCAAATTCGATATTCACTCGCCAAAAAAATATGCATACACGCCGTCAGTCTTGCCTTGTAAGACAACACCAGAAAACTTGGAATTTAAAGGGCATTTAGACGCCCTACTCGTTCCAATGTTTAATACGTGCAGCCATAGACTGCAAGTGCTTCGTCCGTAAACTTAAACCTCATGTACAACGTCGAGTCAGCGAGCATTTAAAGCTTCAAGTTACCTTCCATACAGCTATACGCATGTATTACACATATGCGTACGTTTGACATTGTTTTTTATTTAACAGAATACGTGAAAAAACAGGCGATCGCCAGTGAACGAAGCCAGAATACTAACACGTGAAAAGTGATCCCAGGCGTCTTCTTGATGCGATTTGCGCAGCGATATTCGGCGCACGAAGTCACCGTGGCTTTGCAAAATCTTTAACTGATTTACAAAAGCATGTCACAGTCTCCAAAGGCCATTGTGAGAGCGGTGCTACGAAGCGCACTTTGTCGTCTGCTTCCGAGTCTTTCCATTTTCTAATATGGCGGTGACCGGCGTCAATTATCGGGGCGCACCTCCAAGACATGGTATAGAACCTCCTTGCCTTCGTGATTTGGCGCGTTGCCTGACGTGATAAACCCAATGATCGCGCAGATTTTTATGTGCGTCACGATCCTCCACAGTGCATTACCACGGCTATGCCACGGCTGCTGGATCAAAATCTGGCACAATCACGACACCAAAGCCTCATAAAAAGATCTAGAAGAGGCGTTGCTTTGATGACATGATCTGTAGACACGATCATCACGTCGAACACGATTAATGGGGTTGGGCATAGAGTTTCATACAATTATTATTGTATGAACCTCTACGGGGTTGGGGATTACTCCGTGGATTGGGGTTGAAAGGAGTTGTTGGAACTCACTAGCGCCAGATTTCCCTCTTAGTATGAATGTGAGAAACTCTACGAGATCTGCTTATGGCGTCTTTTTTTTTTTTTGCTGAATGTAGGAATTTTTTATGAGGCTCTGGTAATGTGACATTTCGTGTCCTGATTAAAGGCATTACACTGACCACTCTCTTTAACTAGAAAGGCCGTAAAAAATGATTTTTGGCTATTATATGTTTTTTTTCTTTAGATAGTCTTAGTGTTCAGTTTTGTAATGCGAGATTTTATGGCCCGAATATTGCAGAAAATTAAGCTATGTATCGTAAGAGCTAAACACGCGCATATTATGAGCTCCCTGGGTGATTGCTGCTCCGTGAAACAAAAATAAACTTTGTCTTGTAGAGCACATAAACACGTGTCAAGATTACACTGACTGCGTGCCTTCACCGAGCAATGTCAATGTAAAATATTCAGGTATCTTATAGAAGAACAGAACGAAATAAGACTGAAGATTTGGTAAGGTGGTAGGGGTTCAATATTCCGCAAACGGTGTGATGAAGGAGTCTGCCCGGGTGTTTTAGTCTCTCCATGCCTTTACATGAACGCGTGTATCTATAGATTTGGTCACACGTGGAGCTGATCGAAAGTACAGAGAAAGGGCGTAGCTATCAACCAGTAATAGAGCGCCCATTTACATCTTCTCAAAATGTTGCAAAAATGATTGCAAATGAGGAAAATTAAGAATAGATCATCAGCTGTCAAGCTGCAAGAAAGAGAAAGGCGTGACGGACTTGCGGTTGACCGAAGATTAGCATCTATGTCTTCAGTGCGTGTGCAAAGTGAATTCGACATGCAGATCCGTCTTGTTGGCAACGGGTGCCATTCGCAAGCACTTCATATGCTACTCCAGAGAACGTGTAGAAAAAAAAAAAAAACCTTATGAAATGGTTAATGATGATTTTTACTTTGAAGAAGGTTCAGAAGAACTTGGATACAAAGCTGACTATCTTAATACTTGTTTAGGAGTCAATTAGGCTGAATAATGACATTAAAACTATAATCTAGAATTTTTCTTGCAATTTAGGGATTTCTTGAGAGTCAATCTAGGGAAAACACTTCTATGGTTTGGCATTACTCTCCGTAAGGCACGTTCTCCCATGTTCACTCTCAAAAAGATTGCGACTGTACGGGTAGGGTGGCTAGTACGGAGCACCGCTCGGATAGAGCTACGTAGGCGTCGGAGATCGCGGGCGACGAAACCGTTCAGCACAGAATTCAATGAGCGAGTCCCCCAAGGACTGTAAGGTGACGTCCTTTGTTGTTCAGTCAGCCGTATTCTACTTCTCACTGCACGCGCCGCAAAGTGAGCCTATTCCTTCACCCTCAACTTCACACGAGAAAAAAGCTATGTTTAGCAAAGAAAAAAAAATAAAGATCGTGAAAAATAGTAAAAGTACATGCGCATGGGCCATGGCGTGTATGCAAACTACAATTTGTGCTTCGATTGCCAAATAAACCCTGTTGCTGAAAGATAGCACTCGTGTTGTGTTTTTCTTGTGTTCCTGTCCTTCGAGCACTTTACTGTTATAATGTAAATCGAACAGGCCGAATATCAGCATATGCTATCACGAGAGTATGCCGCAACACTACCGATAGCAGCACCCTCACCTTCGGCATGAGACTATCGAGAACTCCACCGGTCCTCCACTACATCAAAATTTTGAACGACCCGCCTGAACTCTTCACGAACTTCGTCAACTGAAAAATCTGCTAAGTGCTTCACCGCGTAAAAAATTTAAATCTCTCAGAAAACGAAATAAAGAATATATCTCGTCTATTAGGGTGGTAAAATTCCGGCGCGTTGTTTGCTTTGTGCGGCGGCGTTGCCTCTGGTGGCGGAGCGCCACACTAGCGGAACAAAAACAAAGCACCTCCCCGAATCCCTTCGGCAAATTTGCTGGTAAGCGAGATAAAAAGTTTTATACTATTACGTTGCACGTTACCTGCGGCATCGAATGTACCCACTCGCTTTGACGCAGTCGTGTACCGAAGCGTTAAACGAGCTCATTCCGAGCCTTTATCTCCCATTTCTTCGCAGCCTGTAAGCACAGCTCCGACCGGTCGAGTTGGCGGTTGTCGGCATATTTCTGTCGGCGCATTTTCGCCTCATAATCGTTTTGACAAACAGCGTCAATCTGCAGTGCGACTGCTTTCGTGTTCGCGACTTGCACACAGCGTCGATTTGTGCGGTATACGTCGCTGGGAAGCCCATCTCATCTCCGGAGTCGTGGCTGATAAACGATCGCGCTGGCGGCCCGTTTGCGGCTTCGGCGTTTGAATATTCGAACTTAAAAAAACCTTGGAACTGTTTGAAAAGCATGCCTGCCAATCGCCCGGACATGTCGGGAACGTGCGGGGCGCAGCCTGTTACGTGCGAACAATGCGGGAAACGAGGGCGGAAAGAATTGCCCCGCGAGCGGTCAATCCTTGGCTTGTGTGCGAGCGCGTTCCGACATGTTCGGGCAAGAGCGGCGCGCAAATAGCGTCTTGCTCCGCCGGGCGGGTAAATGATCGCGTCGCAGTTCGTCCTGAGCGCGCCGCCGGCAACCACGGGTAGTCCTCGACATCACAAAAGTAAGTTTGAGAGTTTGGGAACGAACTACGGAACCGATTCCACTGCGCTTAGTGACCGGGAGCGCGAACCCGGCGCTACTGCGAGTCTAGCACTAACGTTCAGCGTGTCGGCGGGGACTTTATTCTTTTGAGCGAAATGTAGCACGTGGTTTTAGCGTCTCGGTTACTATGACGCCACACATTTAGGGGGTGCAGAAGACGGGTTCGAAAAGCAGCGGTGGTTCTCTCTACGCCATCGACGTAGCTTTTAGTGGGAGTACGATTTCTTTAGCGTTTTGTAGCGGTTCTTCCCCTCATGATCGCGTAGGCTTAAAATTGCATGCCTCCGCTAATGGTGTTGTTTTTTTCTGTATTTTTTTTTTGTGGGCGGTTGTGGCTAAGTTCGTGGCTAAAGTTTGAGCGCAGACCGTTAGCCTGCAAAAGCGAGTCGAATTGCAAATGCCAGGTTACGCCAAGTGTACCTTAAAGATGCTTCTGTGCGCATAGTCTTGCTTTTCCTGGCGTTCCTTTTAGTGGCTCCAGCCCAGGTGAAGTGGCGCTGGATTCTTAAAACAATTTTTTTCTCCGACAAGTCCGTGGCTTTGCGAAGAGCAACGATATTACACCGATTCAATTTTGCAACAGTGCCAGATATGTATTTTCCACACGCCTACCGTTCGACCCTTCAGGGTTCAATTGCATTCAACGAGAACTGTATCACTGCGTGACTTAAGCATCTGCAGTGACGCAGCAGGTTTGATAACCCGGCGTTCTTAAAAGGGGCGTGGCACCATCGTTGCTTCCGCGTGACGTCATCAGTACAAAAGAACATGACTGGGCATGACTGTGTGTGTGTCCATGGATGCGGGCGCCTTACTCCTAGAATGCGTGCGGAGACGTTGCTGGAGTGAGGCCTGTGTAGTCTGAAGAAGAAAATTCACGTTTTTCAAGCAAATTTGTGCTGCTAGAAAGTATTTGCCATTGCATTTGTGAAATGCTTTAACTGCCATAAGCATTATCTCTAACCCCAGCATTATCATCAGTTAACATGTTACTGTTCCATTTATTTATAAAGGTATCTCACTATTAGCAGTTGCAACTGAACAATTTATCTGAATGCCTATGGTATTTCGAAATGTGGATTGATTTCTGAGAAGTGAGAATTCATTTTCTGTAGAGGTTAGCTATCCTTAGCCACAAGTTTGTGTAAACTTTTAGAATCTTGACTCTCGTAGATGTGTATCACACTAGTATGAAATGCCGTGTTGATTAGCTGCCTTCGAGGGAAGTGACGTTTCCCGAGCTGTCGTCTATCCATGTTAAGAAAACTCTCATTTCATCAGAAGCTTTTTTTATAAAGTAAGTCAGGGTGATATATCTGCAAGAGCTCGTCAAGCTAAGGGCAATACTGTTCTAATGGAACATAACTTTAGTCACACATTGGCCTTGCCTACCTTTTTTTTTAAAGACAATTCTTAGCATTCTAATTGTTCACAATTTGGAAGGGTTAACTTAAGTATTAAACAGAGCTTCAAGCGGTTTGGTTAACTGTAGTGTAGTGTGTATTTTTGCATCTTTAATATAGCTTAAAGGCGGTTGCATATTTAGTTTTGACACAAGACTTTCTCTGTTATGTATCAATCTTGCATTTTTCCCCCTTTTAGTTAATTAATAGATTGAACTTGCTCATGTTTCCGTTCTCGTAATGGCTCTAGTCTTGAAAATGAGTGCTGCGGAAACCCTTAAGATAGTGGAAGGATTAAGAAGAGTTTTCGCATTGCATAGAATAATGCCTTGCAAATATTGCCATGCTGAGTTGGTTTGTGCTAATCTCATACTAATTCATGAACTTCAGATATTAAAGTTATAGCAGTAGCTACGTTCATGCTACAGGGCACATCGCTGTGCTTTGTAAACACCCCTTGCAGTATGCATGAGGACGCAACTATGGCACTATTCTAGTTGTGCCATTTTAGTGTTGGAAGTGAAACAGCACTTCGGTGTCTGTTGCTTAAAAGATAATGTGCTGTCAACATGGCAGGAGAGGACCATACACAACTGTATAGTCTTTGTGGGTGCAAAATGACCTTTGCTGATGCTAAAGCCTTTTCATTTTGTACACAATTAGATCTGTTTACGAGCATCAAACTCTAGTCAATAGCACTATGACGTACAGTTATGAAGATGAAAATGGGCACATGGAACAGTAATGTCCAATCTTAGAAAGAGTGCCTGGGTATGGAAACCAACCTGATTTAAAATGTATTAGAACCATGTAGGAAGAAAAAGAGCCCCATGCAATGTCACACGTAATATAGTCCGACCTCTTCTGGCAAAGAAACAAAAATAAGTACGATCTTTGTGTCAAAGTTGAGTTGTAGTGAGGTCTGAGATACGAATGTGATTGGCCCTCACAGTGGCAGTGGACGATGCTGTGAATTTCCACTTCAATGTATAGCAATGTGAATAGACCAATAGAGAGAAAAAAAAAAGCTGTGTGAGTTATAAGTTCTGTTAGTATTCTGTAGAAGCCAGCACAAAAACGAAACGCCCGATTTACATACTTGCTATGTAATAAAGGGTGCACTGATCTGTGGCGCCTAGACTGAGGGATCTACGAAACCTAGGAATTATTACTAGTGAGTGGGGACAGAGGTCACTCCTGTACGGGAATCGGCTATTTATTTTTGTTCTGGCTAAATGTGTACATGTAGTTAAAAGAATCCGGTAATGCACTCTGTTTGCTCTTCCTCACGGCGCAAATTTTTTAGCTTTGAGTATGTTGAAGCTACCTGAAGAGCAAATGAATACAGAAGTCTGGTGCATGACCGACTAAAAAAAAAACCACCAAAAGAAGTAAACCGTACTTGCGTCAACGTAAAATGGCAATAAAGTCTGGTCGAGACCCCGCGCAAAGTGCTGGGCATGTGTTCTCTTATCTCGATTTGGACGCGCTGGTTTTTCATCGTCAAGCTCGTAACTCCATGTTTACGAAATGATTGCTTGCATGGTGAGAGTGTGGGTGTATCCAGTGTGTGTGTGTGCACGTGTCGTCGGCTTGAAGGGATTTTGCAAACATTTTGTCATGGGATTTTTTTTTTCCTAAGATGAGCTGGCTCTGCAAGGCGGTGTTAGGCATTCTGCAATTGCTCCTATTATATAATCAAATTTCAAATCAAATTTTATTTCATTTTTCGAAGAAAAAAGGAAAGATAGGAGCTGTCACATAAAGCTACTACAGTGAGTAGCTTGACGAGGCGACAGTCCCTCTTGGGTGGGACAGCAGCAGGCAGTGAGTAGGACAAATAATAACATTGAACAGTTTGTAAAGTACACAAAGTTTTCACCACATATTAGCAAAAACTGTACAACACTGGTATAACAATGAAGGGAAAAAACCCAAGCGTGAAATAGTTTCGGCTAGGTGAAACAAAAACTGCAGGCAGATTTTGATGATTCAATTTGCTTAGGCTCGTGATGCGTCAGATGAACTAGCCATGATGGCATTTTTTTTCAAAAAGAATCGAAAAAAGATCCCCAAAAGAACGTACGAAACATTTTTGTTTCCTCATGTGTGGGCACAGGTCTGCTCGGCTTCTACTATCAGAATGCTGTGCATTGTCGCAGATTGCAGTTACAGGAATGTGATAAAAAAAATATTTCATGACACAGTCAGAGTTATCAGTACTGGGGCTGGTGTGGCTAAATCTGTGTGACAGTGTCATAGTAGCGAGTACGAGTCGTGCACATGGTCTGCCTAGGCGCTGTTTGAAAGCTTCTAAACAGAAAAAAACAAAACTTTACACACATTGTTTCAGTAGCCCTTCCAACGCATCGGCGTTGAACTCTTCTTGCTTGTAATGAAAGTAACCAAAGTGACATTTTTGTTGAAGGCAACGTTTTTAGCTCCATTGTTCGGTCATTGCTCATATTGTGTGAAATTTAGGCAATGCAACTGATCGTACCGCGTGGAAGAAATGAATTTGGTGCATTCATTGGTATTTGAGGTGAATGGTATTTGCTGCTCGCACGTACACACATACACACTAGACGTATGAATGGCTGAGTTATGGCCATTTGAGGCCTTGCTCGGTACCACTGCCATGGGGATCAAGAGGTCAGTCCAGTTGAGGTGCGCCTACTGCACCCTCTGGACGAGGTCATGAACCTGAAAAAAAAAAACGTGGGAAAACTGTTGGAGTGAATAAGAAAAAAAAATTAAGGAAAAAAAGTACATTTCTTCAGGTTAAATGAACCCTGCAACATTTTTTGTGACTGGATGAGGTATTGAACAAAAATGCTTGCCAAAATGCACTTTAATAATGACTCGTGTAAGTATGCAAGGTTAAGTGGGGTCGTTTCCTAAATTTTAACCAGGTACTGATTATGTCAAGCCAAGATGACGTGCATTTGCTTTCTTGCTTTGAATGCAACACCTTCCAGTTTTGCCAACAAGACTGATTCGCTGCAGATAACCGGGCAGCCATAGTTATAGTAGTGATGCAAAAAAAACAACAAATTTCTGTCATTCACTGTTGTAAATCAATATTAATTTATGCAACATTGTACACTAAATTTTAACCCTTTCTACCCATCAAAAGGGCTTATTCTAAAAACAAAAAATTGTTGCAGGTTTTTTTTTAAAAGTTTACTAATGCCGAAAAAAAAAAAGGCTATTTGGCAAAGCTGGTGTGGTATACCTGGGCGGTTGCTTTTTCTGTAAGGCTTTCGCTTTTGTGAGATTTCACGAGGTCGAGCACTGGCTGCGTTGGGGTGCCCCGACGCTTTGATTGACGGCACTTAAGGCAATATCACCCCAACAGGGTTGGTGCGTTGCCGGGAGTACGGGGTCTGTAAATGCTGAACGACTATTGTGAAATCTTGCGAAAGGGAGAAGGAAGTTCTTGGAAAAGTGATCATCCAAGAATACTGTGCCAGCTCAAAATGTTTAAGAGACTGGAAAAAAAAAGTGTCCATTTTAAATGTAATAATGCTAATTTTAATTAACATGAGGCTTCTGAGTTGTTAATTTGGGAACATATTAAAAAGAAGGCAAGCAAAGCATTTTGGTGAAAATCGAGCAAATTAGCGTGTTTTCAGTTGGAATGAAAATTTGCTTTGAGTGGTGGTATTGTGGAAGTTTATCCAAAAGTAGCCGATTCAATCTGCTGCATTATTTAAAAACTGTTGTTGGGTAACTTCATTTTATAAAGTTGTAAATTTTGTTTTCTCGAAATCTGTAGAATGCCCTCAGATACACGAAAGTCTTGTAAGTGGGCTAATATCATACGTGAATTGTTTTAATTTAAAGCTGTACACTATCCTATGTAAGTAGCATTATGCAGTGTGATTGTAAGAGATAGCTGCTAAAATTTTGCAAAGATTCATTCCTCTGACTTGCACGCTGTGTATAAATTATTGCTCTGCTTGTCGATTCTTGTACACCTGGAACAGCTTGCACGAAGCCCGTGAATGGAAATTCGTACTTAATTGCAACTACAAGGCTTTTGCACAGTAGACCTACGTGCTCAGCAGTGCTTGGCAATGTCGGAAGAGCCCTGAGGCATATTGTATTTTCTGCACTGTGACACGGGATAACTGCTGCACAGACGCAACAGTTAACTCCGTCTCTTAACACCCAGAGAAACTATTCTGATGAATTACTATGATTTGTACCAATTGACCCCATAAAATTTGCAAGTGCGCTTCTCTGCGCTGTATGTTTGTCCTAGTAACGGCGGCAGCTGTTGTACTTCAGGCAGAGACGGGGCCCTAGTTCAACGTGCTCAGGATTTCTTATTAAGTGTTTATATCGAGAGAGCCGACAGAACATTTTCCACGTCATTGTGTAAGCAATATGCACTTTAACAGGCTGTTTGGAGTAAGTGACTAGCCGTCATTAGTTGTTTAAACTGTGTAGCAGAAAAGCTATATTTATAGTTTTGAAAGGGGTCTATACAATCAATAATTTCTATTTACAAAACACAGCTTTATTACATTACAGTCAGGCCCTGTAAGTTCGACATTGAGGAAAACTAAGAACCTGTTTTATGTTGCATAGTGTATATTGATTTGATTAATTTGAAACGAAATTCGCCTTGGTAGCGTGTATTAGTAATGTAGATATTGTGGAAGATAAGTGGAAAATATAGAACAAAAAAATGAATGAAGCAAGGCGATGTTGCAATCGGATCTTTAAATGATCATTTTATTGTTGCAAACAAACACTGTGCCAAAACAATTGATATGTTGGTTTGCTTTATTAAACGAACTACATTTATCGTTATGCTGAACTGCCTACAACCGTTATGCTGAGGTCATTCACGTGCGATTTTTCGTTTTCACGCATACTTTTGATGTCTATAGCGTGAGGGTAACGTACACTGCTGTCTTGAGGCACTTCTGGCATTGCCAACTTGGTGCTTCCTAAAAAACATGGCATTTTCTCGTTATTTGCCGACAATTATCAGCCACTGCTTAACTGTTGCAAGCTGCTCCTGCGTGATTGTATCACAAAAAAATTGCGGAAAAAAATACAGAAAAAAGTGTGAAATTCGCGACGTCAGCATACCTCTTTATTAAGTTCCCACGATTTTCGCCCATGGGTTCAAGTCTCTTCTTTTCCCCATGCACTTGGTTCCATTATCCTTTGTCTGTATGTGTGCGTGTGTTGTATACTCTTGCAGGTAGTAAAGCATGAGCCGTGTGTCGTTCGACCAGGTAAGAAAAGGGGAGGTCAAGCCGATTGCCCCCAAATTGGCTTTGCGCCTTTCCCTTTTCCATACTTACTCCCTTTTTCATTGATCCTGCCTACCATCACGGTTTTGCTTTGGGATGGCATTTGGGTTCACTTTTTACGCTTCGCCTTGTCGTGACCACATCCATATTGGTAATTTACACCCCTCTTACGCTCTTGCTACATGGGTAACTTTTAACCGTGGTTGAACCCAATGGAGCGTTACGTCACCTGGCGTAATCCACCGCAGTTATGCGGGCTAAAGATGCGTCGTGCCATTACTATAGTACAGATTTCATTTTGAAATATTAGACAAAATTTTCGTATGTTTAAAGGGACACTAAGGAGCAGAATGATTTATCGCGTATTAGTAATGTACAATTTCACAATCCCGAAAACGCCACTCTTACGGGGATACAACGCTTAGTAAGTGAGAAAAACCTGAGATTCCGGCACGAAACACAGTGACGTAAGAAATTTTGAAAACGTCTAGTGGGTTTACTGTAACTTCCAATCAATAAAAAGTGAAGTAATTTGCAATTTGTGGGTGCCATAGACCTAACATATGAAATTTCAAGCAATTTCATTGAGTGAATGTCACAAAAATATCGAAAATTACGTCACTAGCAGAGATTTTGGCACAAAATTAGTAAAAATGAAGGCTGAAACTTGATTTTCTTCTCTAATAATGAACTTGTGACAGTGATACATACGAGAGTTCTCACAGTGCACTTTTCAATCTAAACCAAATCATTGTCCTATTTAGTGTCCCTTTAAAAATGGAACAGTAGATCTGAGCAGTACAGTGGCAAATATAATCGAGTTTAAAAGGCCTGCATTGCATGATGCACCAACCCACATTTGTGCAAGTTCTAAAGGGTCGGCTACCTCAAATCAAGCTTGCCATGCTCAAATAGTGATCACCTGTAGTTAGTGCTTAGAATTATTTAGGCCCACTTGTTTTTGCGAATGACAGTGAAGAAGGTAGTATGAATTACTGCGACAGATCGCAATTGGCGTTAACCAAGGTTGCACAATTCAAACCACCGTCGAGGTCAACTGCAGTTAAGCTGCCCCTGTAACAAGGGGACTAGAAAGGCCCCTGGCTTGACGCGTATGTTTGTCATCACGGGTGGGCGTGTCTGCGAACCATCAACAGAGTGCTTTGCAAACACCTGCGTTTATTGCCGTAATTGCTCTTTTTATTTTCTGTTTAATGAGTATGGGCACGAGTAAACTAAGTTCGAGGAAGAACTGTTTTGAGTCAATTTAACTTTTTTTTTTTTTAAGTGGCGTGCTCACGATTTTGAACCCATAGCCTGCATAATGATAGATTTTGGATTAGATGCACTCTGACCACAGTTTTAAGTGTTCGTGGTATCAAGACTTTTCACATGTAGAGAGAGTTACTAAACTGTCATAGTCGCTGGTACAGCAAAGCCATGAAATACTCTTGCTTAGTATTCAAAGGCATTCTGGTCTGTGCAAGGTGTAAACCCAATTGCTTTGTTGTTCTGTATTGCTGTAAATCTCTTCACTGCATTAGACCAATTGTATAATAGGATTTTTTTCTTTAATTGATATGTAGTATGTAATAGTAATATATGATATGTAGTAATAGACTATAGTTATATTTATGTAACAGATGTAGTAGTATAGTACTTAGAGTATGTGGGATGCTATGGGGGATAGTTAATATTGACAAATGTCCAACAATATGACATACAGCTGGATGATTCACTTTTGGTGACACTTATCTAAAGACACAGTAGGCCTTCTGGTTATTTTGCACAGCAATGAACTCTAGAATCTCCACAAAACGAGTTATGAGCACAGTGCCAGTGCCATATGCCTCGTTTAGGGCCACAGCTTCATAGTTCTGCACCTTGAGCACTGCATGCAAGTACGTGGCTGCCGAGAGAGCACAACTGAAATACACTCAAACCTCATTATAACAAAGTTGTATCTTACACAAAAATAAGTTTGTTGTATTCAAAGATTCGTTATTATGGTATATTGCAAACACTTTATCTATTGCAAGACCGTTTTTTATTTACTTTGTTATAACCAATATTTTGTTATATCTGGGTTTGTTATATCAAGGTTTGAGTGTAGTCACCTTATTTTCTTGCTAGCATTTTTTTGTTGTTGTCAGAACACAGCACGGCATTCTTGAATCTGCCAAAGCACTGAAATACATGCAGTAAAACCTTCATTGCTTAGGCTGTGCATGACTTGCACACACTATACTCCCCCCTCCCTTTTATTTTTCTCCTTTCATAGTTCAGCATATGACTTGTATTGCCTTTATAACACATTCTGTATGTAGTTAGTGGACCCTCACTGCTGGCACTTTAGTTGTTACTTTAGCAGTATAGTTGTTCCTTTCTTTTTTCGGTTTCTTTCAGTTTTGTTAATCTTGTATAAATGTACTCATGCAACATAAAATGTAGGATGTTAATTACAAGCTCCTCACTGGTGCATTGCTTAGTTATTGTATCTTTGTCGTGAGCACTGTGCTTCTGAGCTTCTTAACTAGCAGTCAGTATTTTTAATAGATTGGTGTTGCGGTAGGGTTCACTAAGGGCATATTCAGTGTGCATGCCCCTCTTATTTTTTTTTCTCACATGAGTGCATGTTAAAGTATACTTAATTTGAAACTTTTGTATATGTAGATTCAGTGCTTAGCTGCTGATAGGACGTGGCCATGGCATCTCTTCAACTCAGTTTCATTTTTTCAAGTTTACATGTTTGACTGGCCGATCATTAGCGTATTTTCAGGATGTTGTACCCAAGTACCGGGTAGGCGAAAGTAGGTATTTTTACAGCTCAACTGGTAAATTTTTTTTCTTCGTTTATAATGGTGTGGTATGATTGGCTCGTCAAGAATATGCCCTACAGTCATTGACCATGCAATAAGGGACCTGTAGCGTGCGCCCACTGGGAAATGATGTGATGAAAAAAAAAAGAATAGAAAGAAAGAAAAGTCCGGCAATAACAATATGGCTTTAAGATTAGAGGTGGGAGAGATCACACTGATTTTTACGACATAATGCACCCTAGGTTGGTATAGTGTAGCGATTGCTTCCACTTCATTTTATGCTATTCTCAACATTAACCATTCACGACCTGTTGATTCCATTGATGGCAGAGACGGAGTGTCGCACTGGCCACTGATGGCAGCGAAATGGGTGGCACTGGAATGTAATTTCTGCACTATGCCAGATCTAAATCAGGTGTCTTATGGCTCCAGGACTGAAAGTTACAGTAGTGTGAAGAAATGGCACAGTGTGTTTCAGTGCACCAAACACAGGGATCAGTTTTAATGGACGCTTGCCTTTGCTGCTGATATGTTAACCTGGTCAGTGAATGCCCCTTGGATTCCATTTGCTATAAATGAGTCGGGCTGCCACCTGGCCTGTAAACTAACAGCAAAGGAAAAGAATCGAAAACCTGCATTTAACATAACTGTCGAACCAAGCACATGAATGGCATACCTTTTAACAAAAGACAACGTTCTTGTATACTAGTGTTGCAAAAGAGTGGGCACACTGCGTGTCTTCAACGTAGAGGTGAAACCACTCTGATAGACGCCTGCGTCTTATATTTCCATCTGAAGCCATTGTATATTGGCATTGCCATGCATACGGGAAGCACTGTAGGCAAGTTTCTTGTCTAGGTCAATGTAACGAGTCTGTTAATTCAGTTGAAATGAAGAAGCTGAGAAATTGATAATGCATGCAGCAGAGTGAAGACTGGTCTATATGGCTGTGCTTGTTAAAGGAAAGGAAAGACGAGTGCGCTGTTACAACGTGCGTTTTAATAGCAAGGAGGGTGTAGGATTTCCCTCACATAATACACGAGTTCCTTATGTTTGTTTTTAGGCGACGTTTCTGGCTTTTCAATTGTGTGAGCTGTTTTTTGGAGTGATTTTCTTCTCTTTTCGTGTGTGCTGTGTCCTTGTGTGCTTGTGCCCGTCTGACCGTTCATCTTCATTCTGCTGTGTGTGAATAGCTCTTCATACCAAAGGACGGACTCATGGAGTGCCTTAAAACAGTAGGGGCTGTGCCGGGGCCCTTGTCTTTAGCACAGGTGAGTTGTTTTCTTTTTCCCCACTTGAGTAATATGTACAGTTTAGAGAGTACGAATGCACTAAGTGACAGGGGCACGGCGGTGTTTTTACAGTGTTTCAGTAATGCTGCAACCATAAATGCATGAAGTTGTTCAGCGGCAAGTCTAGTGCCATCATGCAAAATGTAATTGTGCTCTAACACAAAGAATTGCGGTAGAAGCCTTTCAGTTTCTTCATAACCCATTTAGAGCAGCTACTGCAGTTATTGCCGTTTTCTGCTGTTGCAAACATTTGGATACGCGCAGAAATACATAAGGAAAAATGCGGCACATAAAGGCAGTTAAAATTAACTTTGAGGCATCCACATTGTTGTCCCTCGCAGCCCCTTGCATTTCCTTGCATTGTTCAATAAGCGCCTTCTTGATAAAGCTACGCCGCTTAGTTCTGGTGCTGCACGGTGGGACTGTCGCGGATGCCTCGTTCCACATGCAGCTCATGGAGTGGTGCTGCTGGCTGACACTGTGCTGCCAAGAAGGCTGTGCAAATGGCCGATTCCGCTACTCACGATTCCTGTGGCCGATTCGCGCTACTCATCTTGATTGTCAAGTTTAATATTACACGATATGCAATTTAGTTTGTTATGCTGACGAAGCACAATTCAAGTGGTTATATCACAGTTATTTCTTGTGATACAAGTGATAATCGATTGCACCCATTGCTAGATTTTATTTAACGAGCTTTCACTCTGTGGGTAAACACGAGCACAGGCCCTGCCGCGGTTTTCCAGTGGCTAAGACACTCAGCTGCTGACCCACAGGTCGCGGGATCGAATCCCGGCTGCGGCGGCTGCATTTTCCGTAGAGGCGAAAATGCTGTAGGCCCATGTGCCCAGATTTGGGTAGACGTTGAAAAACCCCAGGTGGTCGAAATTTCCGGAGCCCCCCACTACGGCGTCTATCATAATCATGTGGTGGTTTTGGGACGTTGAACCAAAACCACCACATCAATGTAAGTAGTTCACAACAGATAATAACAAAAAAATTACAACCATGTAAAGGAAAGAATCGCAGGCTTTAGCAACATTGACAGCTTTTATTCACAGCCTGAATCATCTGCATCCGCATTGCATCGGGAACACTTTGAATGAGCAGCTCGTAGCCTTCAAGAGACATTAAAGTCGACTTTGATTGTTAAAATAGCATTACAGAAACCTCGTAGCGCTTGTTTCAGGCCAAGGAAATGCTTATTTAGAAAGAAAATCACATTTAGCGGTATGCACAGCTTTGTAACGCTTGAAATAACCTGCGTGAAGAGTCTTTCTGGCATAACGGAGGCGTTGCCCAGCGTTGCTCACCTTTCCCGCCCGGCAGCAGACACTCTGGTTTCTTGCGGGTTAGAGCACAATAGCAGCCTTCGACTGATCCAAGACTGAGTTGGACTTGGCCAGCAGTGGCAGCAGAATAACAGAAAGGCAAAAGTAACGAGAGCTACAGCAGCGACAGCAACCTGTGCGCAGCCTGTCGCAATCTTGAGACACAGTACTTGGCCACTTCGAGCGTTGGAGCTTCATTTTGCGACACCTAGCGGAAAGTCACATCGGTTTCTTTGCTGTAGCTGAAGTGGTGTACCCCATTCCGGGCATCCACATCATCACATGGACATGGCATATGGTGTTTTGCTCAACTTTTCATTAGAGTGATTTCCACGAGCTCACAAAGCATGCATAGCTGTGCACGACTATGAAACTACCACTGAGACATCACCGTGCCAGCGGTGCAAGTCTAGTGCAAACGGAAGTGTCGGACCACCTGCGCATTTTTTGACATGGTAACGCCAATGAGTATTTTCCCACAAATCGAACAGGAATACACAAGCAATGTTTCATTACATCATGGAATGCTCTTTTCTGTTATAAATAGTTCAGGTACTTGTTATTAATTCTTTTTGAAACTGTGTCATTTGGTTCATTCCGAAATGTCCCACTTGTAGTGCATATCGTGTTCTATATTTACCGTAATTTCTCAAGTGGAAGAGGGAAGCTTAGGCTAGGTGGTGTGTATTCTCAATTAGCAGAGCACTGCTGTTGATTATAATAACGGTTTAGACATTCTCAAGCATTGACCTTTAACTTTGTCTTATGTTCACAATGTGGTAGATTTGGAGGGTGATTCCAAACATTATAATGATGTACCATGGCTCCGAAAAATATTCAACAGTCTATGTTAGCAATAATAAGTCAGGCTGCATTACTCCTGAAGAAAAAAAAAAGAAGAAAAGGCTGACGGCTAATAAGGCTATCAGAAAATTCTCGTACCATTGCTTCACAACTTTCATTTGTCACAGGCCAATGATCTGTAAAGCCATAATCACAGTGCTTTCAGGTGTTAGCAAAACTGTTGCAAACTTCTCGTAGTCTCTACGTCTTTCAAAGTACACTCAAACCTTATTTTAATGAAGTTGCACCTTACACACTTACACAAAAATAAGCTTGTTATAACTGAAAATTCGTTATGAAGGTATATTCCTAATGCTATATCTATTGCATCTATTGCCAGAGTGTTTTTCATTTATTATGCTATAACTGATAATTTGTTATATCCAGATTCGTTATATAGAGTTTTGAGTGTACCCCATTGTTTTAGTGAAGTTTTATGCTGGCAAACCTAGAATATTGGACTGGTTTGGCTTAGTTGAAGTCATGCCTAGTAGTCTTTAGTTAAAGGCCTTTGTGGTGCCATTACTGAGGACTTTAGGATGACTGATAATCTTTAGTGTTCCAACAAAGTTCATATTTCAGGTGACATTCCCTAAGGTTTTTTTTTCTGTTTTGTGAAAAGACTATGTCTTGAAACTATGCTGTCTCCCAAGGTTTAAAAAAAGGAAGTGAGAAGTTTTGAAAAGCCCTAAAAACCACGGTTCAGCTGTACACTTTGAATTTATTGATAATTGGCAGTAGGGGCTGGTCTTTGTTCCAAACAACTGGCATACATGACGTAATGGTGGATTTTCAAATACTTCACACCGTGCTTGATGTGGTGCCTTCTGTTAGTTTCATAGATGATGCAGTGTTATAAAATGGATCGTGACCACATCAGTGTGGAGGCTGTAAATAGTGCTATGAATGTTAATTTTTGTGAGAGATGAACCAAGAATTGGCATGATTTATTTTAGTCGCAGGAAATGTCATGTTTGCGCGATTCTCATGTCAATTTTTTTTTGTTGCTGAATGCACTTAGACTTGTGTGCCCTTTACAATCGGACTGAAAAGTTATTTTGGCTCGAAGCTGCTTTTTTTTTTTTTTCCAAACGCATTCAGTTTAAAACCACTGGTGTGCTAATATTGTGGGCACACTAGAGTGATACAAATTAATAACTACTGGTGAACTGCTGTGAAATAGTTTGAGATGGTCGTTTTTCAGCTTGGCAAACAAACAAAATGAGGCACGATTCTTGCTTATTTTTATAGCTTATTCAAGCTTTCTTGAGGTTTATTTTTCCATAAAAGTCTTGTAAGGACGCTTGTACCCTCTGTCCACGTACAGATTTTCATTAATATGTTTATTAGTAGACCATAGTAAAGGTTTATATGATCGCAGAAAATGTAACATTCATCAACGATTTTTTGCATGTGGAGACTATCTTTTTACTGTGCAATACGATTATAAAGGGAAGGCAACATGACAGAGCACTCGAGATTACAACCGTAAATTAGTTTACTGGTGAAAAGGCAGGTATTCGTGTAAGTGTAAGGGCAGTGAAGTCTAGATGGCATGCAGGTATGTGTTCGCTTTGGAAGGCCTACACGCACCTTTGTGTGGCTTCCTGAATGGTAGTAAACTGTTTGGCTAAGTGCTGGATATGTATTATGGGAACTGGTGTAGGTCAACCCCCGACTTTACACTACAAAAAATCTGGGGAGGGGGGGGGGGAGTACATGGTACAGACGAGTTGAAAAAAGCATTTTTACTCTAAAACAAGTGCATTTTCAAACGGGGCTCAATGAAAACACCATTTATGTACATGTGTGTTTGCTCGCACATTTAATGTGGCAGAGAGCTAAAAGCTGAGCTCGAGCATCATGTTTGTAAAATGGTGCAATCTTGTTGTTTAATTTGGATGCAATCTGAAGCAAGCAATAGCAATCATGACATGAGTGCAGCTCCTGGATAAACTCTGCAAGCTTTCTTTCCAGCTTTAGATGCGCTGTGTTCTGGCTCAGAAACAATTTTCTGATGTCATGATGTCATCCTGCAGAACAGGCCACCTGCAGAACAGGCCAGTAGTGAATACCTCTGTGATGCCTGCCGATCGTAGCTTTACATGCCGGTGTAAACCAGAACTGCTGGAATTGTGCGAAGCAACAAAGAAACGGTATCTGGGGAGATGGAGCAGCAAGATTGGCCATGCAAAGACAAAATTTCAGTTGTTGCTTGGGACTGGCAGCGCTTGCGTACTCACAGACTTCAGACTCAGTGTGCATCATCGTGCCTTCTAAAACTCAGTCACGCAACAGTGAACTTTCGTCAGCCGCCAGTTGAAAACTAGAGAAAAAGCAATTTAGAACCGAAATATATTCCCTACACAAGAACAAAGACCCAAATGGAGGCTGCCTACGGCCCAAGGCTGGTGACGGAAAGTGACGTAGGTGATTGCGATGGTGGTGGAGGCAGTCGACTTTAGTTGCCCTTTGGAGCCTGTGTCATGAGTTGAAACAGGCTCTGAAGCCATGTCTTATTTAGTACTAGCAACATGATTGTGGTTGGGGACCATGTCTTCTGAAAGGCCTCGACTGTTTCGGGGTCCACGAACGTTGTTTTCGCTGCTTGGCGTCTCATATATGTGGCACTTCGTGCTTGACGCATTCGGAGCGTCCTACAATATGACAGCATTGCAGGGGCCAAATATGACTGAATTAAAGAGTTTGATGCAATTGAACAGTCTATATGCTGGCTAGGACAAAGGAACACGTCAAAATAGTTTAATTTTCTGAATCGATGCGCTTTTACTCTATTGCCCATTGTGATTGTAGGCGATGCCTTCTCTCGCCAATGCAGGTAATGGACCACATGAAACAGTATATCATGGAGCGGCAGCTCATTGACGCCAAGTTGCCCCCCGCGATCGTCTGTGGCCAGGATCCACTAGGCAAGGTGCTTGGTGTGGAACGTTTTCTAGTCAGCGAAGCCATGTAAGTGGTCTCCTCCTGCGACTGGGCGCGTGTCGTAGCTCTTTTGTTGTTCTTGTGCCTGTTGTTTATGCCACATCTGAGCCCAACAGCACTGCCCTAATGTTTGGTTTTGATGGGCAATAGGGCCAGGTTTTGTATTTGTCAAATGGCACAAAGTATGGATGGCAGATCGCATGTTCTTACTCTCTTACGAAAAGTAGCCGTCCTAACATATGCACTCTTAAAACAAAATGAATTGGGCAGTTCATGACTGCTCTTTGTTTCATGGATGGCAGAACATAGGGTCGCATTGAACCACGAATTGCTGGTCCAAATTTGGGTTTTTGGAATGTGAAGTACAACATTTTAGTCACGATCACCAATAATGGCTATTGGCTGCAGAAAGAAAACTCGTCATTTCATGTTTTTTGGCGGTCAGTGGGTTCATGTCCTTGACATCTTGCATATAAAATTTTATTTTATACTTTGCAAAAATAACGTATTTGACCTACATATATAAATGTCTTTAATTAGCAGTACATTTTGGCAAATTATGGCATGTATGCATGCAATTGTTTTATAAGCATTTCGTTAAGTATACTTTTGCCTCAGTCTTGCTCAGAAAATAAATGTTACCTATGCCTACTCTGAGTTAAACGGCATTCATCAAATTTCATTGTTGCTGCGTGTTTCTTATTGTGGGCCATACTAGTAGTTGCATAATGAGCTTTTAGTATTGTTAAGACGTTGGAAGGTCTGCCTACTGCAAATTAAATCTATTGTTCTATATGTTAGAATTTTGTCTCTTGCTTTGTGGTCTTCAGGAAGATCAAAATCAAGCAGCAGCAGTTTCAGAACTTCATTTTATTCATGTTAAAATAAATAAGGAAAAAAGAAAACAGCAATTTTAATTTATTAAGCAGGATTTTTTGGTGTCTAACCCCGGTATTGTTGATTAGTTTACTTGTTTTATGTCGCACCAGGTAGCCATGTTTCAGCACTTACGGTATGTCCATTGAAGACACCCTTGTGCTTTTGTAGCTGGGACCAATCATTGCCGGTGGTGCTGTTGGGCTAGATTTACAACGTGGTTTGGAATGACCGCTTGCAAAAGTTTTTTTTTTTATGGTTGCTGCTGTGTGCCCCTGACCAGCCATAAATAAATTTGTAGGTATGTTTAAGAAGCTCTCTTGTCAATAACTAAACAAATAAATAAACAAAAACAGTAAAACCCCGCTTATACGACTTTCAGGGTACCATGTAAAATTACGTCTTGGGTGTTGCAAACCAAACAACTTGAAATAATAGGCAGTGACACTGAGCATTGGCCAAAATATAGGTACAGATAGCCTGAATAAGCTCACAGCACGACCTTGTGCCTCTGCAAGGAATGTAGATAAAGTTATTCTTGCCAGTGGCAGCTAATGGCAGCGTTACTCAATTGAAGAAGGTACAAGCGCACCTTCACTCTCAACTTAAAAAAAAAAAAAAAAAAAAAAGGATCCAACGTGTATTTTTCTACTGATAATAAAAGTCGAAAAACTGCCTGCGCATGAAAACAAAACAGAAACCGTGTTGCCTACAGCGTCCTGTTAGAAGAGTCAGGCACAGCATCGTTGCTATCACATAGTGGCGACGGACGAGTTTGAGTAAAATGCAAACGCTAGGCATCGTGCGTGACTGAGCTGAGTTGTGCACATTGTAATTTGTTGGCTTGGGAAGTGCAACTAGTGATGTCCCGCTGTTGTCGTGAACGTCGACGTCAAGTGAAAGTAATTTTACACAGTGAAAGCAGCTGCGTCGAGCCCTGATGCGTGCGCAAGCCTCTGACTACGAGTGCGAAAAAGGCAGGAGATCAGCTGTATGCCGGCCAGGAAAAGTTTCCACAGACCGAAACCGCGAAAATGTCAGCTTTGCGGTTGGCTGAAGCTACTCTGTGGAATTAGAGCTTGAATAGGTAACGACCCCAAATACGTGCTCATGCAGTCGAGGCGTATGTAGAAGCGCATGGACTTAACAAGACACCCTGTCTCACTCTCTACTTTTCTAATTGCCAACCTAGGGGAACGCAAGTTCGTATTTTTCACTCGTGAATATTTGGTTGACATTTGATTCAAATAAAGGTCTTTTTTTCTTGCGGGCGGAATCTGAAAGTCGTCGTAAGATGAGAGCGGTGGGCGTAAAACTGGGTTGTGTAACGAAGGTTTTTAATACATTACTTCTGTGGGGATTTCGCTGGGACTGATCCGATTCGTAGTAAAATGTGGGTCGTCGTGAAACCGTCAGATGCATAATCGAAGTTTCACTGTGAAAACCTTCTTGCAGCAGGTCTTCCAAACTATTCGTGATTACATGTGCCTTTTTAGCCCAAGTTTTGGTTCTCTACCATAGTAGCATTGGAATTCTAGCTATGATATCATTAGGCTAAGTGTCGTCGTCGTCCTTGTAAATTTCTCCACAATGTGGCACAAAAAAAATTTCAGTCTTGTAATTGCATTGCAATACACTGCGTTCACGTAGTAACTGTATAAATTGTAGTCCTGCAATCCTGTGATGATGCTGCGCTTACTCCTCATTATGAAGGATTCGGAATTAGCTGGATTTGTTCTCTGTCGGTATCCTGTGCACATTTGCCATAATTTCCCACAGGTACTGTGGGAAACAAGTTAGATGTTCAAGAATCAAAGTCACGTTAAATGGTATGGCAACAAAATCTTGTAGTGTTGAGCAGCCATTATGTTTGAGTATTGTACGGCAGGAGGTGGTGTTTTTGACAAGCAAGGATAGTTTTTCCGTAGCACAGACGCTGCATCACACTACGGTTACAATGAGAGCTAAGTGACCGCCTAAATTGACTAGAAAACGTGACTCGCGTGGGACTTGTATTTCTCTGGTAGAATATTTTGATCTGAGAATGTGCAGGTCTGGTACACACGGTATGCAACGACTAAATACGGGTCACTCTGGTTTGCATCAGTTAATTATTGCCCGTTTTTGTTCATATTTGTTTGCCACATCTTCACTTGTCATGCACACACCAAAAGCTGTCAAGCTTCCAAAACAGTGAAGTTGAAAGCAAAGGCTTGGGTGTCAACTTCGGGAGTGCTAGGCAGCATGACATGCCTGTTTGTTTTGTCCTGGACTCGCGTGCTGACCTTTAAAAAAAAAGAGCATTTCAGTTTTGCATATGCAATTTGTTATTGATAACCTGAATCCTAGACTCTTAAGCATGGGATAATGAGATGGTTTTTTATTTTTACATGTTCATAAGTGACATCAGAGCTGCAGGAGAGGTCTACAGCTGAGGTTAGTTACTAGTTTTCATTAACAAAAGTAAGGAAAGCTATTGCGATTTGTTTGCTTGTGGCAATAGTGTCTTATACTTGGTCAGCACTTTTGTCGACTCACTCACGCTATAAAAGAAATCAAAAGTGTCTAGCTTTTTATACGGACAAACATATTGACCCTTGTAGTAGCAGTGGGCATTCTAATGTGTGTGTAGCAAACTGTTCATTATATTAGTGCTAATTCAGCCGTTGTACACAAATGCCGCCTTGCGCTATAGCCGGCTGTCGGGAGATCGCACTGCTTCCGTAACATTTGGCTTGAATTTACGATGCTAATGCTTCCTGTACGAGGAATCATAAGCAAACTCATTTGTGCTTCATTAAATTATTACTTCACTGGTTGAATGTCCTGATGGTGACATTAAATTTTGATGAGTTATGATGTGGCAAACGAGTTGAACCTTGGTGTGCACTGCCTGAGCGTTTTATTTTTCAGTACTGCAGCAGGTTTGTATCGCTCTCAGTGCTTTGTAATATTTTTTTTGCCATTTGTGTTGCATACATAGCCCAAGTCATCTTAGCTTCTGCGATGACTCGACATGGAAGGCCATGAATTATTGGCAGGGATAAAAACTGCCTTAATTTCAATGTTAACGCGGATTTCCACATTGGTTTCACCTACCGTTTGAGACATGTGCCTTTCAGTGACGGCTTGATGGACTTGCTGTCAGGGCCTTTCGAAGAAGCTGATGTGACGATGGCTCATTGTGGTGGGGGTTTGCAACGAGACAGGCACCAGACTGGCGAGGGAACTTGAAGAAGTATTACCAGTTTCGGAGCAGCGTCTGTGTTAGAAGCTGCTACCGTCCGTAGACACTGCTCGTTGTTCTGGTGTTTATTGGTGACGCTTCGGCCGAGCGATTTGAGTGACCATTATGTAAAGGAGGTGCCGATACATTTGTACAGCACGACCGTTTAAGAAAAGCCTCTTGAAATCCATAACTGCTACAGACCTGCTGCATTCACATCATCATTTCTTAAGCAAAAAACATTCACCAATCTGATGCCTTTCCTGTTGCTCCATACATTTTGAAAGTTGGGATAAAAAAAAAAGGGAACTTGTACTGTTTTGTCTTTTGTTTGAAACAAACGTTTTGCAATGCACTCGTCGTCTTTTTTTCCCCGTGTTTTTTCCTCAGGGACGACGGGAAAAATGAGAAAAATGACGTTTTGAAAAATAATTCAGCAGACGACCCTGCTCTACTACCTATCGTCTGCATCTTCTTCAGTGCAAACATCATCTGTGCTGCCTTAGATACTAAATTTTGTCAAATTGATTTGTATTTAAAAAAAGACAGAAGAAACTGCCTACTGAATTTGGTTTCTTAAAAAAGTTTGTGGTGCTTTTGAATTAAGCGAGGGATGGAGAAGGAAGACTATCTTGACTTCTGTGGATTGATGGATTGAAGCCGTCGTCTGCTGTGTCTGCAACGCCTGCTGACGGCATTTAAAAGGGGACGCACATCATTTTGGAAGGATGTTGGGACGACGGGAGTGTGTGAACTTCGGGAAGACTTGCGAGGAGACGGAAACGAAAGATGTCACGTTCTTTCCATGTTTTTTTCTTCTTCTTTAGCGGTCTTCTAGTCAAACAAATGAGTGCTGTACCACCGCAGCATGTAGTAACACAAGGTAACTATACACAAGCGGTGGTCTGCTTTTTTTTGTGTAGCTGTAGACTTAGGAGCTTGAACTACCATCGTGCTTTGCTTGAGACGCGATGGGCAGCCAAGAGTGTCGGCTGCGACGTTGCTTGTGGGGCGTAAGACGGATGCGAGAATGTTTCTTTGTTTTTATTTTACCGTTGCTCGGCTGTGGTTTGTGGTCTCAAGGAATCCCAAAGGCAAGCATTTGTCTGGTTGGCCGTAATTTGCACCGAACCATTGACAAACGAGCACTCTTTCGTTGCTCTCCACAAGTACTGCATGTGGTAGCGACCTGTACTACTGAAGAAGGAGGGCAGGCAATATTGTTTTCTGGAAGATATTGCCAGTGTGCTACAGAAACCATGGCGTACTTGCAAGCTTCCCACTTCGTTGCAGGTATAGAAAAGGTATTTTATGGGCTACGGTAGCATTCATAGAGTTGTGCTAAGCCAGATGAAGGGGAACCATAATGTACACCTAGTTCCAGTAAGGCAGATGATTGAGTACTGTAGTGCTTGCCAAGTTGCAGTGAGGTGGGTGATGGGGTACCGTAGCAAAACAGCCCTTTGGTCTAGTCCGTAATAGTTTCTTGTGAATTCAGGAAGTGGGACACAGTACGTAACAGGGGCTGGCGAAGAGAAGGACAACATACTGTGGCATTAGCCAAGTTGCAGTGAGGGATATGATGGTGTAACGTAGGGTTGCCTAAGTTGTAGCGGGGCAAATGAGGGAGTACTGAAGCATTCGCCAAGTTGTTGTGAGGCAGATGGTGGGCTACCATAACTACGTTCAAGTTGCAGTGAGGCGGCATTAAAGTTACAGTGAGGCAGATGATGGGGCACTGTATCTGCGTTCACCAAGTCACAGTGAGGGAGTTGATAGGGTACGCTAGCGTTCATGAAGTTGCAGTAAAGCAGATGATTGGGTGGCGTAGCTACATTCATCAATTTGCAATGAGGCCGATTGGGGTGTCTTGACCATGTTTACCAAGTTGCAGTAGGACAGGTGATGGGGTACTGTAGTGCTCACCAAGTTCTATATCGCTACTGCAGCAGAAGATGAATCTCCTTCCATTTATTTGTCATGTACATCAACCGTTCAACCCCAGCTTTATCCAGAGAGAGTGTTTTGGTTCACAGCATGCTTCTGCCAGTCATATTGAACAGAATGCGTGCGATTTCACAAGCGGTCTCTGACTGTCATGAGTGTAATGGTTCCAAGTTTGCATCGGCCTAGCTTTAGCTTTAGCATCTTTGTTGGACTTCATAATAAGCAGCACTACTCGCTTGTACATATGAAAGAACTTGACTTCTACCATTAGTTGTATAGGCCATCATCTAAGTCTATGTATCCAGGAGAACATCAGACCTTTGCATGTTTGACTCTTTTCTTGTCTTTTTTACTTGTAAGTCTAATGAAGCAAATAGCAGAGATTGCTGCTAAAAATTTTTCGTTTAAACAAAAGCTGTGGCGTCTTAGTGCAGATATCGACCCTGACAGCTCCAGATCTTTTCGTCTGCTGGCGCTTTGCTGAAAGTGCGTACCCTTCAGGCCTTCATTTGTTGCTTGGGCAAGTGGTAATGCAAGCACCGTTTTTCTTGCTGGGGCTGGTCCACAACATCTACTTCTGTCTCTTTGCATGGCATAGAACTTCCAAACGTGTCATTTCAAATGTTTGGTATTGAGGTCGAGGCACTTTGGCCAACGTAGAGATGCTTCTTTGGTCTTCTGAATTGTTCTGAAATTCGTGCCGATTGCTTGCCGTAAAGTATTCTCCTTCACTAATTGTGTACTCGTTTAGGAACAGCGGAGCGCTTTTAAAAGTGCCTGTGCTACAGTTCTACTTAGTTGTGGTAGCAGAGCTCAGCTTTCTCTTGGTTCAGTTTGTAATGGTTTCTTCAACAACATTTAAGCCGATCTAACTGTTCGGTGTGACATTTGTTCAAGCCGGTTATTAAAACACCTAACTCTTAGATTTTCAGTGAAGAATAGGACTGGTGTGCTTTGTCCTATCATACTCCACTAAAATGTGAGGGCTGTTGGCCTCTGTTCTGTCAGCATCCTGATTCGTCAAAATGGTGAGATATTCAGTATAAAACATTCTTGCGGACTCTGCTAGCCCCAAATCTATTCTGTTTTCCTTCACTATCGCTTGTTTTTTCAATTTTTCCAAGTATGGCGCATTGCCTCGTTTCGTGACGGACAGGGTTACTTAGGAATTTGATTAGTGTAACCCGAGCTTTGCACATCATTTGATTTGTGCCTCAGTGCTCTTTGTAAGTCCTGCGGGCCACGCACAAGCCGAGCAACGGCCGAGTTGTATGTCTGGTAACGACTTCGGGCCGAATTGTATGTCTGTCAACGACTTGGTCGCAACGGTAGAAAACTTCCCGAGGCTCAGAGGTTGGCCGAGAGTCTGATGCATCTGCCAGTGGGCAATTTTCACTTGGCAGTTCCCTGGCACCATTACCCCCCCCCCAAAAAAAAAAAAAACTACGAAATCAAATTTGCTTCACCCACTCAAAAAATTACTGGTGAAGCTAGGTGCCGTCCACATGGCTAGCATTGTCTTTGAATCTAGGACATGTTTTTAAAACTGTTGCACCTCTCTGTTGGGGCCATGTTAGACCGAGTGCAGTATAATTGTGGGCGCGTTGACGAGGCTTACAGAAAAGCCTGGTGTGGCCATTTAATAGTGAATTTGTGCGGCCATCGACAAATAGACAAGCCTCAAGGGTATTTGTTCTTTTGCCGATTTTCAGACCAAGTCGTTGAATCTGCCTGGGCTGTGCCTCTAACGGCTGTATTTTTTTTGTGCTTGCTTTCTCTGTTCTTGTTTAATTGCATCTGTCTGCGCCCCGTCAAGGTAACACCCCTTTTCCTTTAGTCTACTTCAAAAATATCGCGACATGTTCCTTAGACTGGCTTGGGCAGTGAATTTCACTATTTTTTGGCGTAGCCTCTTTATTAATCTAAAGTTGTGCGTTGGAAGGGGGTGTTGCCTCTCAAGCTGTGCACTTGTAGATTTGTTAGGCATTTGGGTGCCGAAGGCAGCAGAACTGGAAATAGATATGGCTTTCAGGAAAAGTAAGGTTTTTCTCTATCACAACCTAGTTCACTGGTTGATGAAATTCGACCTGCATTAAAGGAAAAGTTCGTTGTTTGCAGCAAACCTTGCGAGATAACTTCTCCGCTGTTGCTTAAATATCAGCGTCAGGTACAGTTGACTCTCGCGGCTGAAACGCTGTTCTCACATTTTGCACCAGAGTTGTATAAAGTAGTGTATGCAGCTCAGGACGTTTGAAGGTATCAAACGCCCTGCTTGTGCAAGATAGGAAGTTTACGTTGATATTTGCCTTGCGGCAGCGGAGAACAGGAATCCCATTGCTGAGGGCAGTTCGTCAATCATTGCTAAGAGGAAAAATTGTGTGTCATGTTTAGTCATGACTGTTACAGATGGCACCATTACGTGCTTGGAAAGGGTGGCACAGTCTGCCGTCGCTGTGACGAAACATGATGGGCGTCATGCCAGAACTGTGACACCGGGTGTCACCGCATGCCGCGATGTTGACATGCGATAGAGCCACTCGCAAACCCTCCCCTCTCCTCCTCCTTTTTTTTTCTTTGCTGGCTAGAGCTCTGAACTAAATATAGCTCTGAACAGAATATAGCACGAAGGAGGTGTGCTCTGAACATGGTAATTTAGTGCATACCTTGGAATGTCGACTTTTGAGCATTACTTGAGCATAAACAAGCAGCCAGTGGCTCAGCTCAGAGACCATGCACAACTTTTGAACAAAAGATGAGGAGTGGATCAAGGCCTCGTTTTTTAGGCACAACATAATGCAGCCAAAGAAATAATAATTGGTGGGGTTTATTGTCCCAAAATAGCCGTAGGATTATGAGAGGCACCATAGTGGAGGGGCTCTGAAAATTTCAACCACCTGGGGTTCCTTAATGTGCACCTAAATCTAAACACACATTCAAGCATTTACGACTTCATCAAAAATGTGCCCAGGACAAGTGGGAGTTCTTATGTCACCTGTGGGTTGACAATGGAGCACTGCAACCACTGAACCACCGTGTCGGGTGAAACCTAGGAAAGTATAGGGCATTGCCATTTGTCAAGCGTGTTGATTAACAAATATTTAACATATTCAGCGATAACAAACAAGGACGGAAAAGAGACTACACCACTGCTTTGATTTGGATGTGTGTGTTTGGCCATAATAAAACATTGCAACTACTATTTTGAAGTCGGAAAGTTTAAAGAATACTGCAAAGAGTAGCGAAGGTAAGCGGAGATACAGTCGAAACCCGCAATAACGAAATCGCTGGGGAAACGGAAAAATTTCATTTTCGCGAGAATTTCGTTGCCGTAAGTACGAGACATAAAAACAGTGATACGGCCAGCAGAACGAAAATTTTTTGCCAGAAGTCGGTCAACTTACTTTGCCGGCCCTTGTCATGCAACAACTTCAAAGCTATGCCTTCGCACTGGAAAAAGTGGTCCATTGCCACGTCGTTGTCATATGCGCCAAGGAAGCAGCGAAGAGTGTCCAACGCATCGAAAACAACCTGTGGGTTGTTTTGGGTGCGCTAATGCGTCGTTCTTGCTCGCAGTCTCACTGTCAGCGGAGTGAGGGCTTAAGACGACTCCAATGACGCGCCGAACTCGTAGTAACCTGATCGTGCATCCGCCTATTGCTCCTAACTAAAGCGTAATTATATTTTAAGTGATCATCGAGCTGTGAACACGTCACAAAGTAGCAATTTTCGAGAGCCATGTCCTCGCAACGCACAAGCAGCAGACGACGATCTCCTGGAGCGAGCATTGGGCCAATGGCGAGGCGAGCTGAATCAACATGGCGGCCACAGCCAATCAAGAGCCTCGAAACGACCTTCAAACATTTGCTTTTTGTGCGCTTGTTTTTAAAGGGAGGAGCCAGCTGAGGCGGGAAAGTTAAACGCGGAGAAATGCTCTTTCCGATGAGCCCAAGAAGCCGGCTCCCGGCCTCGCCATCGCGAAGCCATAATTTTTTGAAAATCGCTGTTTCCTTGCGATTTCCTGAAAAAGTTTCGCTACCTAAGTGGGTGAAATGAATTTTCGATCTTCTGCGCGGTTTTGCGTGTAGATATTTTGGAATCAGATAGAATAAAGGTTCCAGAAACTGAAAACTTCATTTTCAAAAAATCGATATTTTTGCCATTTTTCGCGATCCCAAAGCCACGTCCCCCCTTAAGTAAACAAAAATGGCGGTACCCATGCTAGCGCGGCAAAAGCAGACGTTTACAAATTTTGAGTGCGCATAACACGCATATTTTCGACAGTTAACCTTTGGCGGGAGGGTAAAATAAGGCCCGCACTGTGGTAGAAAATTCGTTAATGCGGGATCGCTGTCCGAAAAAATTTCGTTGCCACGAGATACGTAATACATGGGCTTCTATGAACGTTCGCCGGGGATCCGGAAATATTTCGTTGCCGTGGGGATTTCGTACTCGCAGAGTTTTGCTATTGCGGGTTTTGACGGTATACCTTAGGTGCTTGTAGTAAAATTATTGTGTTACCACAACCAATTCGAATGTATATGTGCCTGAAATGTAGGATGCATTCTCACCCTAGTGAGAAGTTTTTCTATGGGAGAAGATCTTGTAGACTGTGATTTCGCAGTTTACACGTGTTGTGATACAGGAGCCAGTAGCATAAAGTGACGCAGCAGTATCGTGGAGTACTTGGACGTAACGGATACCTGTTTGAAGCGAGTGTGATATTTAGTTACGGCATTGCCTGTCTTGGCTTTAGGTTATTATTATCTTAGCCCACAGCCAAGGAAACCGAAGACAAAGCAGTGTGATGGATATTGTAATCTGATGGATCGTTTGATATGCATGTCTTTAATGAACGAATGAATGTCAAGTGGTTATGGGAGTTTATAAGGCACCATGACATCTGGTTAAATTTTGTGGATGGGACCTGCCTGCATGATGTCAGATAAACAGGGGCCATTTAGAACATTTGCACTGTTCAACCTTCATTGGTGAGGGATTTCTTAATTTTCTTGGAGCGCACAGCCGTGCTAAATAAATTTGCATCATGGCAACAAACTGCAACAATGGTTACCACCAGCTGGTAAAGCAGCAAATGTTCGACATAACACTTGATGCACTGTGGCCTTCAAAACAAGTTGACACGGGCCTGTGGGTGGGGGGGCAGGAAACTGTCCAGAGAAGTTTGCTTTATCAAATGGCCAATCCTTGATTGTGTCTGTCATCACATGCTTAACAAAGAGCAGAAGTTTTGTTCGTTTCCATGGGCGTTGAATCAAGAAATACGAATCGCAAGCTCTCTAGCCTCGTCCATCATGCTAAAGCTTGCTTGTGGGCGGAAAGAATGGAAAACTGGGACATACTGCACACTGCCGTGATCGCGTTGACGCCTATTTACAAGCAGAGATGAAAACCCTTTTATGTATGATGGGGTGGGGCATTGTTCAAGCACGAACCCATGCTCAGTGTACGAGCAGGGCATAACATTGTGCAGTAAAGAAGTGGCACTGAAGTGCTGATTTTTACAATTTTGTTGCATGAAAGTTTCACTGTACCTGACGGTCCTATTTAAGCAAGTTTACTTCAGCTTAATAGAAAGTTAGTGTTTGCATACTCTGCCAGCCTTGGAGATGTGCGTGGGCTGATCAGATAGTTTAGGAGAGAGCCCAATAAATGGCTAATAAAGGCTGTAATGATGAAGGCTGTACAAAAGCTATTTTTGTGTGCCATGCTGGTACAGTCCACTACGCTGGTGTACCCAGTATGTTATCAATGTTACATTCGCAAGCATGTGCCGAATGATGGCGAGTCATTCTGCCCACTTTGTACTGCACACACGATTTATTTTCAAAGTACCTTGGTCACAAGTGGGCTGTTACAGCCATAATGACAGCAGAGTATAAAAAATGTGTTCATAAGATTAAGCGTAAGGACGTGAAAAATTTGTGAGAAGCCAAATCCAGTTTTGCTGCACGACGCACCCGTGAAAATTAGATTTGACACCGCTATGGTTGCACAAATGTCGGGATTGTCTGCACTCTTGATGCTTATAATCCTGTTTTCTGAAAAACTAACCGCTAGAGCTGATTTTAACGTACGGGGCCATTTCTTCAGATGCGTTTGTGTTCTAACCATGACCAGTCAGGACGCTATAGCTGTGTGAGAGTGTGACGTGATGGTGAGACGTGCGTTGGTCGTTTTTTGTGTTCTCTTCGATGAAAAAAAAAAAATTCTCCAAAGTGGCTAGACCACAAGGTCAACCTGGGTGCCCTTGTGGTCCAGCCACCTACGCGCGTCTGACTGCAAGAGTGATTGTAGGTTTGTTGTTTGTGTCTGCAACGACCAGCGCACGCCATTGTTTCTGACTGGACTGCTGCTGAACCTGCATTGCATGGTTGCGAATGAGTGAGTGACTGTTAGTTACGTTTGTGCCTTTTCATTTTGCATGCCGAGATAGAGAAAGACGTTCCTTCTTTCATTTCTCGCCGCGCTGACGTGATGTCTCGATGCTGTGCTGACACAATTTTTTCCCTTCTTTCCCACCACCTTTCCTGTTGGGGGGTCTTTCGAATCATTAGGAACGTTAAAGCGGGAACTCCAGTCCGGCGCCAACGGCACGAGCGACACGCAGGCTCTCAAGCGTGCGCGCGTGGAAGCGGATTCCACAAGGGACGCGAGTGCTTCGGGTGCGTTGTCGACCCCGGTGCACCTTCACATACCACCGTCTCCGGGCTACGACAGTGGCCCAGAGACGGAGTACAGTTATCAGGTAAGAAAAAAAAAATCATCTTCCACTAAAACGAACCATTAGTAGCTGCTTCGTCAGTAGTATGCAAAGCAGCGCATGGGTTGACTTATAGTTCTGTTCATTGCGGGCACCTTGCCCGATGATAACGTGTTTTGAAAGTGGAGCACGCCATGAATTCACTGTAGTTTCTGTTGCCGTTACCCATGCTGAACTCTTGTTGGAGCACGTGGGCCCACCGCACGTCTGCAAAATCTCATTCCCCAAAGCCATCACGTGATTGCTGAGAGAATGTAAGGGGGAGAGGCCACAGCCTCTCACACAGTCACTAACGCAGGTCCGAACATGCTAGCACATGCCAGCACATTCTTGCTAGGATACAACGCGTTGGTTCATTGCGCAGAATCTCATTCCCCTACGCTATCACGTGATTCCTGAGAGAGTGTAAGGGGGAACGGCCACAGCTACTTAAGGGGGGGCGCGGCAAGTAAAGTGCCGATTTTGGTCAAAATATGCGATTTTCTGATTTATTTTTTTTCGTAATCTTCAGACCTTCAACTTCCTTGTTCTAAAATATTACAGCGAAACGTGCGCTACAAATCCCGCAAATAGTGTTTTTGCCGAGGCTAGTCGCCGAAAAGTGCGAAAAAAAAGCCCCTGAAACGGTGTTGTTCACGCCGCACAAACGCGCCAAGTTGTTGACCGTGGGCCGCCATTTTGGTAGCTTTGGAAAGAGGAGAAAGCCGGCTTCCCGATGGTCGCGGTCTCGTATTTCGCCGAGTGAAAATAAAAGCGCGAGGAGCAAGTAAAAAAACGAAAACGAAGAACGGCAATTGGCTGCGCGGGTCACGTGGTAGCAGGCGCGACCTCTTACTGGTCAAAGCTGCGCCGTGCACCTTGGCAACCTTGGAAGCGCGAGCGCATCTGCGGCCGCCGAGTCGAGAATCATCCGGCGTGCGCTTCGTTTTTTGCCAGTTGGCTGTTTTTGTGATAGTTCGCGTGCTTTTTTTACCAAGCTTTGTTTACATCGGTGGTCTCTTCTGAGTGCTTGCTCATACTGCGGTGCTATGTTGTCGCAAAAAAAGTTCCGGAGCGTCCACAAGTACGGCAAGCGTCGGAAAGCTTGGAACAAAGGGCAGACGACTGCGGCTGCCGTCCCAGTCGCAGTTCCGGACGGAGCATGCTCTTCAAGCGTCACGGAGCCTCTACTCAGACCCTTCGCTGATTGTTGTGAGGCCGAGAGTGTGGAAGGTGCCACATCGTCGTATGTCAGACCGCCGGATGCCGTCGACCGTGATGGACGCTCTCGCGAACCCGATTGCGGTGGCACCGCGTCGGCAGCCGTTGCAACTCCGGGCGTGCGCGCGTCGAACATTCTATCGCGAGTTTCGGCCCAGATTCCGAGCAGTGAAGAAATCGCGCAGCGGGCGCAGACAAGGCGGGATGTTTTGGATGCCGTAGCATCGAAATCCGCTTCAAAGCGGAAGCTCGAGCTTCTGAACGAAGGCTGCGACGAAAATGACGGCGGTAAGGACTCCACATTCTTCATTGTAAATAAGAAGATGCTGAACGGTCTGCTTTCGTCAGTAAAGTGCAACAAGTGCGACGAAGGGTCGATACGCCTCGAGACTACGCACTGCCTTGGACTCGCGGCGAGGATGGAACTTTTTTGTGACAATTGTGGCATAGTGAACAGTGCGTGGTCGTCCCCGAGGTGCTCCGGGCAACAAAAAACGAACCCCTTTGAGGTAAACGTGCGTGCTTTGAGGGCTGTGCAGTCAGTTGGCAGAAAACAATCTGCCATAAATGACATTTTTTCTGCGATGGACATTTCGCATCGAGCACTGCACCACAAGTCCTACCAGAGACTGCAAAGGAAGTACAGCCACCCTGCCACCACATCAGCTGCCACCCGCATTGAAGCAGAAAGTGCACAGAAGGTGCATGACATTTACAAGGACCTAGGAGGAGTGCCAGGCAACATTGACGTCATTTACGACGGCACGTGGATGACGAGGGGGCACAGAAGTCATATTGGCGTGGGCTGTGTAATCGAGCTGTACACAGGCTTGGTCTTGGACCACTGTGTCCTGTCCAACTACTGCCAAGGCTGTGCTGTTGGTCCCAAGCCTGGTGACGACAACTATGAGGAGTGGCTTGAGAAACACACGCCACAGTGCCAAAAGAACACCGATGCTAATGCAGGCCAAATGGAAGTAGAAGCAGCGAGGATCATGTTTGAAAGATCGTTTACCAAGTACAAGCTTCGATACATCAATGTGCTCTGCGACGGTGACAGCCGTACGTACCTTGCCCTCACGCAAGACAAGGTGTATGGCTACATGTTGATTAAGAAACAGGAGTGTGTGAACCATGTGAAAAAAAGAATGGGCACTTCCTTGCGCAACCTTCTTGATGAGCACAAATCCAAAGGCCGAGGACTGAGCATGGGTGGCAAAGGCCGGCTGACGCAGGGCCTTATAAAGAAGTTGACGAATTATTATGGCTGGGCCATTAAGAGCCACCCCAACGATGTTCCTGGCATGGAGAGGGCCATCATGGCCACTTATTACCATGTAACATCTACAGACCAGGATCCACACCACGACCTGTGCCCAAGTGGGACTGACTCCTGGTGCCCGCACAATCAGGCATTGGCCAAGGGAGAGCCGCTGCCGCCTCACAAACATAAACTGCCCCCTCACGTGCGAGTGGCACTGCTGCCAATCTACAAGCGCCTCTCGAACAAAGAGCTCCTTGAAAGGTGTGCGCAGGGAAAAACCCAGAACGCTGTGGAGAGTATGAACAGCCTCATTTGGTCACTCCAGTCCAAGAGCCAGTTCGCCTCCCTTCGAAGTGTGGAAAGTGCAGTTGCAGATGCAGTCTGCCGTTTCAATGGTGGCTGCAAGAGTGCGCTGCAAGAGATCACTGCTCAACTGGGCTTCAATCCAGGAGACTGCTCTTTGCGGCGAGCAGCCGAAAAGGATGCCAAAAGGGTGAAGAGGGCTCAAAAGACGCATTGTTCCACGACAAAGAAGCGCAAAACTGGGTTGCGCTCTACAGAGGCCAAGGCCACAGCATCTCAGGATTACTGCCCAGGAGGATTCTGAGTGTTTTAGGCATGTTGTGAACTTCCAAACAAGAGTGAACTTTCAAAGTCAGTTTTCTCAACTCTTGATTTTCGCCTATGTGCCTTCGCTAGAACATCTGTCATTTTTTAACAAAGACTGATAGAGTCGTTCCGTTTTTTGCACTAGGCTCAGGAGGCCTTTAGCAGTGCAATAAAGCTTTATCTCTCTTCTTACTCATCATTTAAAATTTTTAGAACACATTTTATAATTACTGCGATGTGTGCGCAAAACAACATCCATGTTTTGGAAATTTTATTTATGGTTACAAGAACTAGAAAAATCAACTAATAGCTTCTTTGCACAAGTTGATGCTTTGGGAACATAATAATATGAAAAAATAATTTCATTTAGCAATAATTATCTCTTTAAGTGCGAAGAGCATTAATTAGTATAATTATGCTTGTAACTCAAAAAGTACAAGAGGTATTTGAAAACGGTTTTCATATTTGGAATCCTCACAATCATCCACATACACATACAAAATTTCATCACAAACAGTACATTAATAAAAAAATTAGTTTTACTTGCCACGTCCCCCCTTAAGCGGTCCGGAACAAACGCATGAGCGCGCCATGGCAGATCTTGGGCCAGGTGTTGCTCATGAGCAGTAAGAATGATTACACACACCAGAGTGAGCTCTGCCAAAAGAGGGGAATTGTTCAAGAGGCTTGTCTTTTTTGATAAAAACGGGAACTTTGATTGTCTGTGTCGGGGGTAAGTTATGCAAAAAATTGCCGTGCGATGACATTATATGACATCACCAGCATTTGTGACGTCATTATGATGTAATCATGATGTGACTGTGATGTCATGAAATGACATCACAGTCACATCAGTAAGTTGGTAAAAGGTGGTCTGATCACGAAAGCAATGCAAAACCAAATAGACGCCTGTGATCTTCGAGGCACTGCATGATTACAGTGGCTGCAGAAAGCTTTCAAAGGGGAATATGGAGCTGGATTAATGCATCAACTGAGAGGAAAATTATAATTGTGTTTGTTTTCGAGTTGTCTTAAGTCAGTGTGTAAGGGGCCTTTTGAGTTTTCTTAGACACAACCTAATCAATTGGACAGGCAGTAAAATTCTCAAGGAAACACTGGGGACTTAATTTAGTGCAGCTTTCAACTGTATGGTGTAACGTAGTGCATGTCTCCAGCAGGAACTGCATACTTAGAGTAGCTGGGCACAAGCTTATTTTTACAGGAATTGGTAGACTGCTCATACCTCTGTACATGCTGTAATCGCGCTGCTCATACCACTGTACATGCTGGAGTCTCACTGCCCAGTTGGTGTTGAAGCAATAGACAGCACAAGGGTTAAGCTACGCGCTTCTGCGACTGTGCTTCCTTGTGCCAGCACATTGCTCAGTTACGCCTATTTTGTTGCGACAGCTGCTGGCGTTCTATTTATGACATCATTATCGCATTGATTGCTTTGCCCTTGCGGCAGCGCTGTGGCCTTTTGCAGTTAAACCCCTTTATAGGAGACATGCTCCGGGCAGCAATTCTCGTCTTTTACATGAGATGTCTCTTGCAAGCAAGGTAGCTCGTATGCATTTTCTTATAAGCCCGTATTTTACTGTAGGTCCACTGGTGTCTCTTATAGCAGTGTGTTTTATAAAGGGGTTCGACTGTATTTTAATTCATTAAAGAGGGAGGCTACACATGAAGGGCAACTTTTTTTTTTATGTATAGATCTGAAAAAAATTTTCACAATTTGTTTATTTAGATGTGTAGATTCTAAAAATGTAACTACTTTTTTGATAGGCAGTTTCCAAGATACTCCACAATCAAAGTATAACCTGGGTCCTTTGGAGCCTAATTAGCATCTAAGCAGGAAGCACCATAGCAGTGGCAACAGTGTAGAAACAAAGATGCTTAAGTAGTGCAATACGCTGTAAATCAGTTTACAGGGTCAATTTTAACAAGAGTTAGAGAACATCAATGTTCACAGAAAAAAAAGCCACTTCCACCTGTCATGCATGTGACCCAATTAAACAAAATTTTTTGTGTGTATATTGCCTTCAAAATAGGCATATTGCACACTCATATATCTTCCTGGCAAAAAAAAAAGAATTATGCAGATAGCTCAAATGAAATAGAAGTTATTTTTCCTCCAACTTAGCAAATGTGCCAAAATTGCTATTTTGAGATATCGAGGAACAATGTTTCAAAACATCTTTATTGGAAAAATACTAATAAAGTCTTATGAAAATGCACCAGGGGCATAATCTGGATGCATCCCATCCTTATGCTTCTTCTTGACCAGCTTTCTCAGACTCAGGGAAGCTTCTATTTGTTCGAGGTTGCCCTCCGACAACATTCCTTCTCTCTAGCCCTCGGGGATGTGCTGCTGAATATCCTGGATGTCCAGCTGCTCTAGAATCGCAGCAAATGCATCGACATTGCCTGTGGTGAAGTGTAGCGCAGCTTCTGCAGCAGTAGCTTGCACAGCAAAAAGAGAAGCATGCTGCTCCTTTGATATCAAACTCTAAATCACGGATTGGAGGCTTTCCTGTGAATTCTGAGTCCTGTCTTGCTGGCATCTTGCCTCGCTGCAGCACCACTTGACTCCGAAAAGCGCTCAACAGCTCCGAAAAGCGCTGTTGCCGACACCGACGAAAGACCCTCAAGTGTCGTGGTTGTCTTGTGGGCGCGCGTATCATGAAGTTCACTGGCATCGATCGGATCAGCGTCTACCCGCACACTGCTGGAGTAAACATTGTGCGCGCTGTCAGGGAGGCTCGTGCTTACGCACACTTCACTGTGGCCGATAGCATCGGCACGGTCATAATCCACTAAGCATCCGCTATCCAGGGAAGTCATCTCGCACACTCCTCCATTGATAACATCTTCAGTACACGTGCGGCTAGCATCCATGCCGCGCACGCACGAGGAACCGTCTTCGGTTATGATGGAATTATCAAACAACGTTGGCGCTTGCTCCCGCGAAACACTAGCAGCACCGTAGGGCTTTGTGCCTCTGCCTTTCTTCCGTGAACGGCCAAAATGATGCTGCAATCGGAACTTTTTCGCACCACCAGCCATAGCAAGATGCACAAGCACGTTAGAGATTTGACACCTTCGCAAGGGCGATACCCTTTCGAAATGGCGGTGGACACTGCCTGCGAGTTTTCCTGGCCAATCGGGCAAGCGCCATTTCGATCACGTGTGTCAAGCAACCAATGGAATTATGTGCTGCGTGTGATTTCGACTTCTCTTCTTTTGCTTTAGCAAGGGGCACACAGTTGTCTACTGGCAAAGAAAAAAAAGCTAGAAACGCGACCTTTCCAACAAGATCAAACTGGCGCTGGTGGAGTGTGTACTTCGTGTGCCGTCGGCAGTTGAAGTATGGCTAGTTTACACTTCAATTCAAAGGTCCACGTGCGCGAAGTTGCTCTCTTATGGGTTATGACTTGAGAAATTAGTGGAATTTCGAAGCCAGACTTTGCTGATAGGTGCGGAAGGGCATCGGAAATGCGAAAGTGATGAGAGAGAAAATGCAATTTGTGGGCCGTTTTCGACTTCTAAGTGCCGCGTCTCCCCTTAAGTACAGTAAAATCCTTCTATGATGGAACTGATGGGTAGGCGAAACGCAGGAACCTCGCAGCTTGTGCGATGTCAGTGCAGGTTGAAAAAGACCGTTTCATTAAATCCCACTAAGCAAACGATACGTTGCATGCATCCTTTTGCAGCCGGCATCAACTTTTGTTTGCTTGGTGCCATAGTGCCGAGCGACCAACTGTGCCGCCTGCGTCGGTCGGTGACAGTGATAGCCAATGTGCTGACGGTATTACCATAGCTCAAGTACAACCAAATCTGCCCGTTCCCAAACACACCATGAAGCAGTGCATTATTGGAGATTTTTTTTAGGCTACTCTAATCCAAATAGACTTCATTTTCATGTCTTTCATGATCATTTCTTTTTTTCAGACTGTTCGATTTGTCGGACTCTTTCGGCGTCCCCACCAGGTCCAGAAATTTGGTCGGCGATGGTATATCACTAATGTTGAGATCCAGAAATCATACGAACTTGGAACTTATCGCCTCTGTTTACTGCGTATGGCCCACATTTTTACTGAAGTCTTCACTACAAATGGGCAGCATTTTTGCGACCGACATCAAGAAGTGTAGTGGCGCCCCTTTAAACTTCGTCACTCACGTGTGCAGAACTTGTCTCTACATGTGCTGTGACCATGTTTTTTCAAGTGTCGAGTCTTCTGACAGGTATTGCCCACTTCTCTTTTGTGATGCACTGTTCAGGGCCACGAGACGGAGTTTGTCAAGGACACGAGCGACGATCTCTGGTTCCTCGAGGAGTCCTCGTCAGACTGCATGTCGTCCGACAGCGAGGCTACGCAGCGCCGGCTCTTGCGGGTGGCCGCCCTCGCAGCCGAGCTACTGCAGCGGGAGGAGGAAGGACGCGACAGCGACGACTGCCCGTTTGAGGTTGAGTACGAGATTGAGGAGGAGTCGGATCGCGACGGGGACACAAAGGCCGGCAGCATCTCTTCTGACAGTGACATTGAGGTGAACAGCTTTTCTTATACTGTCCTTCTTATGAGATGTGACAGTCCTCTTTTTTTCTTTTTTGTGATTTAGAGTCCCCAACTGTTAATTTGAACGCTGAGCGAACTGATAGAAGATTCCCCGGGGGGGGGGGGGGGGGGCACCTTTGTTGGCCTGGTGTTTGCATACTTTTCTAGCATTTTGATTTGATTGATGATATATAGTGGGAAAAAATTTACGTGGACTCTGATAAGAAATAGAGAACAAAGAGTTTCGTTGGTGTGGCACTGTATATTTTTACTAATGTTCTGTTTAGTGGACCAGGCTGTCAAAGTGACAAAGTCTGGTCTACCAGACAAAACGTTGGTGAAAATATACAGGGCCAAACCAACGATAGCCTTTATTTCACGTTCCTAATATATATATTATTATCATCAGCCTGACTGCGTCCACTGCAGGACAAAGGCCTCTCCCATGATCTGCCAGTCAACTCGGTCCTGTGCTTGCTGCAGCCACTTTATACCCGCAATCTTCCTAATCTCATCCGCTTACCGAACTTTCTGTCTCCCCCTAACCCACTTGCCTTCTCTGGAAATCTAGTCAGTTATCCTGCCTTCCAGTGGTTATCTTGCCTAGGCACTACATGCCTGGCCCATGTCCATTTCTTCTTGATTTCAACTATGATATCTTCAACCACGGTTCGTTCCCTGATCTACTCTGCTCTCTTCTTGTAAATATAAACACACACACACACTACTCAATTCATGCGTGTGCTTGTTGGTGTTGCGTGCTAAACCTTAATGATGAGTAATGGCTCTTTATGGCAGTTTTTAAGTAAGAAAAGTTAGTTGACGGGGTGAAATGGGCAGGACGGTCATTGCAATTTAGTGCTGTCCGGATGAAAGAGGATTTCTGGAAGGAGCTAGTTGGGATGCGTTGCAGCATAGACGGGTTGGGATGAGGACAGTGTGATGTCTGGTGTAGTGTTATGAATGGCCTGGTGGGCAAGGAATCGAAGAACTTATAATAAATGGGCAGAGACATGAAATATTATGACGAGAGGCAAGATGAAGAAGGTTAAGCTGATATTTTACAGTAATCACACTTCCGAGTGATGCGAGATGCTGAATCTGGAAGCATGATTCTGGATGGAGTCGAGTAAACACCTCATTGGCTTAACCCAAAGCTTCTTTTTTAAAATATAAATGTTTATAAACCAAAGCTTCTTGTATATACTTGTGTAAAATGTCATTTCTCTTTGTACAGGAGGTGGGCCAGGCTGAGATCCTCATTTGCGTCAACGATGACGACGCGCAGTTCTGGGCTGACTCGTCGGACAGCTACTCTTCCGACTCTGAGATCGGAGATGCAGTGAGTCAGAGGCTGCTATATTTGCTTGTGAGACCTTTTTAGGGGCATTCTGAGCAAAACATTTGCTGCTGAGATCAAATCAAAGTTTGTGTTTTCATGCAACCTTGTCTTCAGGCAGGAAGCGGCGAAAATGAAGTGATCTTCATCGATTTTTCATAAACTGTCGTGTCTAGCGGCCACATCATGAACTACAGGAGGTGCTGTTTAACCTGCTAGAAACAGATTTACCATCCATCCCAGCCATTGCCTAGATCTCTCAATCCGTTTAGCTCCCACTATAGTTCTGTAAACCACTGCATATTATTAATGTGTTACTGTGGCACGCTTTTTGTTAATATGGTGTTAGGTGCACCGACCAGTGGGACTAGTGGCTATGCCTCTATGTTATGCTCCCAATGAGATGGTGCTGAGGCCTTTGCAGCGGGCATCTGACGAGTTTATTTGAAAGCTGTTTACCGCCTCCTTTGCTTAAATATATGTTTAAAATACGAAGTGTTTGCCACAAGGAAACGCGAAAGTTGAAATTTAGTAAGAATATGAACCAAGGAGATTACACTGCCATCTCCGTGTTCAAGTGTTAAAAATTTGTCGCAGCTGCTAGCAGATAAATGCACCTAAATTCACAGCCACATATCGGGATCATAGGCATGGGTCACCATAGGGGACCCACTGGTGAGCCATGACGCTTTGAACGTGCCTAAGCCAGTTCATAGAGTGCCATTACAACTCCGTGACACTTGGTGGTGTAGGACCTGTGGCAGTGCCGATTGTGTGGTATGGAGTGCGAGCCCCACGGCATGTCGCATGTTCAACGGTACTGCACCACCTGCTGGAAAGAGCGGTTCGGATGGTTGCCAGACCGGGAGGAGCGACACCCGCCGCAGAAGAAACGTCGCAGGGTGCAGCGTCGCAACAGCCACGGAACGAGGAATCGTCGGGCATCAAATGCAACGGGCATCAACGGCGTTAACTCCTCGGACCGGCTCCAGCTGAACAGTGCCGGCGAAGAAAGCCCAGCTGGGTCGTGTGGTGACAGTGCAAACTCGCCCTCGGAAGTGTGTAGTTTGGTGAGTAGCGTTGGCGGCTATGCTTTATGAGCTGCGAATGATGATGTTTCAGGCAGCCAGAAATGCAAATACAGTAAACTCTCGGCAAACGAAAATACGTTATACGGAACTACTGGTTAAACGGAACTGTCGCCTCTGCAATGCTTGGTTTCGGGCTTGTATTTTGCACCCATGTTAACCTCTCAGTAAAAGAAACTCCTGTTAAATGAAACGTATTTTCCCAGTCCCTTCATATTCTGTTCAATGAAAGAGAGTCTACTGTATAGAAAAGCATTTCCCTTTAGCATACTGCGAGTGAACTCCAATCCATCCTTCAAAGTTCATTGCAAGAGAATCTCTCATGAAGTGAGGTCGTGTTATGTTATTTTCGTGTTATATTGGGCTATCCATGCCATGGCCTCTTAAGTCGTAGCGCAGGACCTGAGGGGGATGTGGCTTTGAGATTGGGAAAAATATGAAAAAAAAATTCTTGAAAATTTAATTTTCAGTTTCTGGAACACCTTTTTCTATATATATTTAGAATATCTATGCTGAAAATTGTGCAGAAATGTATTGAAAAGTCTGTTAAACCCTCCTAGGTGGCAAAAATTATTGTCTATCAAAAACGCTAAAGAACAGTGATTTTCAAACAATATACAGTCAAACCTCGTTATAACGAAATTGAGAGGGGTCTTAATACTTTGTATAACTATTAGATTAATTCGTTATAGCCAATATTCATTTCTACTGACAATTAGCCAGCAAGAGAGAATGTACTCACTAACGAATATCACAGTAGCCTGTCGCGCAGAGAACGGCCGTCGGAAGGCAAAAAACTAACAAAATAATAAAGAACAATGTACCTTTCCACCAAATTCGGCACAATTCGGCAATTTCATCAAATTCGGCAAACAGCTGGAAGATCGCTTTGAAGAAAATAGACCATAATAGGCTTTTACCGACTGTTATTCATGTGGACAACTGCTTTTTAAGCTGCAGCAAGTATTTCGAGTCTGTGCTCGCCGTCATCGTAAGCACCAAAGAAGCGACACAGCAGGTCTCTCGCATCCAGCGCTTGTGCGGGCTTCGGTACATCGGTTTCGCCAACATTAGGCTCCGTGGTGTTGACACGTTCGTCGCCGTTGTCACGCACGGCAGTCACCGAGGGCACAATTTTCGCATCTGACAACTCTTTGGTTGTCACCGTCTGCATTGGCACCGACATACATGCAGAAATTGTCGCAGTTAGGCACAACGCTGGTGTCAAGGAGAGTGTCCCACGACGTCTGGGCCTGGTCCACCGCAATGCCCACTGGCGACATCGCTGAAATCTTCGGCCACTTTTTCTTCTTGACGCTAGGCTTTCAACAGTGCCGACTTCTGCTCGATTGTTAAAATTTTGCACTTACATGTGGCGTTGCCGTTGTCCATCTCGTGTCTAGTGGCAGAAACTGATGGAGGTGGTGAGTGAATGGCAAGGTAGAAAGCAACAAACACGCTTTTAGGTCAGCATCATCGATCTCCGCCGCCGTGCGGAGCTGAAGGGGAGAAGAAAGTCAGGTGTGCGGGCCAGTCAACGAGTTCTACAGGAGAGGGGAGGCCGGATGACGCGCACGCTTGTGCAAGTTGATGTGCAGACTAGTCCGTTACTTTCTGAGGAAAGGGGAGGCAGGGAGACTCACTCCCACACACGTGTTGGCAGGCGGCTCCTAGGGAGCGCAAGGCGCGAGTTTTAAATTCCTGCAGCCGTGATGTGACGTAAAATGTCGCGCCCTATAGGATGTTGAATTGACGTACAGTCGAGTCCGCTTATAACGAACCTGAGCCTGGCGCGGCATCTGTTCGCTGTATCCCGAAAAGCGCGCGCGACCGAGAATCACAGGCACGGAAAGACCACGGAGATGCACAAAGCGCTGTCGGCGTGCGAGATTCTCCCAACGCACCACCAACTGCGCAGTGCCGCATGAGGTGGCGGTGCCATTGGCGAGGTGGCGGTGCCGTTGGCGAGGTGGAAGGCAGTGCCGCAAGCTCGAATGCGGACAGAGCGGTCGCGCAAATGAGCCCTAACCTTTTCGGCAAACAGCGAGCTCGAAGCCCCGCTATCCAGCAACGCCGCAAACTCTCGACCAGCGATCGTAAGGGCGATGAACGACGCCGGCGTGGCTGGAATGTCATGTCCAGCGTGACACACCATCGGTTCCAGAGGTTGTGTTACACTCCCGTGCTCTCTTACTGCTGCAGCCGCCGGCAACTGCTCACCGACTGCTCACCGACTGCTCACCCCGTTTCCCAATGGGCGAGCAGGCCCTTGTGTCGGTTGGGGCGCATTGCACTCATGCGCAATGTGACCGCGCTCACAGCAACGAAAGCAGACGCCTTTTCCTCCAACAGGGGGGGATTTCGGCAATCCTTTAGAGCTACGAGGTGTCCGTTCGCTAGCTGTAGCGGGGGCTCCGAGATCGGACATTCCCTCGTGCACGGGAGCACGGGGTTTCCTTTCTTGTTCACACTGCTGGGCAACGGTGGCCGCCCGGGCGTACGAGTTTGAGTTGACAGCGCAGTCTGACACGTCGAGCACGTCTCGGTCTCTTGTGGCATAGGACGCCAATGGTTCGGGGAGCCCCGGTGTTACAATTCACGACCAGCCCACGCGCAACGAGGCTCGAGAGACGCGGACGGCGGTGCCGGCGGGCGATAGGCTCGCGCCGCCAGAATGTCGCCCTGAATATGCTTCGCATTGGATGCCAGCTTGTTTAGGTCACGATAAAGGGCGCTCCGAAGGTAAGCGGCAAAAGTTGGATGAGCCTGACGTATGGCTCGCTCCACCTTCTCGGCATCTCATATCGTAGGATCCGGCAATGAGGTAGAGCTCCTGCAAAGCCCGAACGTACTCGAGAAGAGATTCGTCAGGATGCTGTGTGCGAAGCTCTAGCTCGCGATGCATGTGGCGCTCGTATTCAGGAGGAAGGAATTCGCTTCGGAAGAGGGGCCTAAACTTCTCCATCGAGCGGGCTTGGTGGCCGACGAGCCGGTACCACCTCGCCGCTTGGGCTGTCAGCAACACGGGCAAAACAGAGCCTAGCATAACGCTGTCGCTCAGCCGCCTAGCCTGCTGATAGCGGTGCAACGCCTCGAGGTACTCTGTGGCACTGATGCCGTTCGAATAACCGCTGTACTCAAGCAGAGGTACCCTTAAGCTACTCGGTACGCTTGGCTGAGGGGACTCGGGGTCTCCCTTTAATGCACAAGGCAGCGAGCGTACCGCTTCCAACAGAACGTTTAGGAGCTGCGCTGCAGTTGCGTGCAGCGGTGATTGCTCCGGGGCGGGCGTGGTCGTAACAGATGCGCGCGCCTGTTCCCCAACATGCCCGTCCGACCGTAAAGTGCTAGTACACGGTATGGAGGGCGGTAGGGTTTGCGCTCCGACTGGTGCTTGCGGCCTCACGCGACTGGCAAGTGGGTCGGCAGCGGTGGCCAACGTCCGTCGAAAACGTCGCCTACGCGAGTCTCAGGCCAGCGAGCGTCGGTGAACGCGGCGACGGTGTCGGCTAAGCGAGCAGGCTCGCGAATGACATCGTCAACCCTTTGCGCTCGCAGCCACGGCGAGTCAGTATGCTCGTTCCCACCCACACCTGAGCGCCCCCGGTAAAAAGGATCGGGTGCGGCGATTTGAGCTGTCAACCGTGCTGCTGACGGGGAAAGGCCAGCGAGCGGAGAGTGCGCCGGGGACGGGCCCGTAAGCGCGCGTCTCGAACAGCTGATACAGCCTGTTACTGGCTTGGCTATAGGACTGTGGTCCTCGTTCAAGGGGGCTTGCATCACTGTGGGGGGGCCCCGAAAAAGGGATCTCTCTTGGTGAACGAAAGCAGAGGGTTGGCAAGAGGCCTGTACCCTGTGCTGTCGCAGCCGTCCGCCTTGAACCAGATCAAGTTTGTTGCCACAGGATCGAACAGGAACTAGCGCCTAGAAGGGGTCTGCTCTGAAGCCATGCCGAAACCACGTTGGGCCCCAGTTATGTGGAGATAAGTTTGCACTAGGCTTACCTACTAAGTGCAACCTTGTAAGGATGCGATGTCCTCCACTGCAGCTGCGGCCGGGTTCGTCGTTTTCTCCGACACGGCACAGAAACCACCCATGAAGCAGGATAACAACAACGGGTTTATTAACCCAAGATGCAGCACAGTGCGACACTCACGGGCTTGCAGGCCGTATAGGGAACTCCGCAAGACCGAGCAAGTACGCTTGCCTACGACGCGATGACAAATGCACAAGGGCCGAAGTCGAACACACGAACGAGAAGCCGCCTGCTGAGCAGCGCGTGACCCCTCGTGAAGGCCTGAGTGCATCTGCCGCGATGAGCGAATGGTCGGGTGCAACATAGCTCGCAGGAGAGGAGGATGTCTCATGCACCCAAAGGAAAATTGCGCTGCATTGTGACGTAGGCCCGCGCAGCTCGCCAGCGTAGCGTGCCCGGACATGCCAGTGCGGGACAGAGCCGATGCTTGACTCGCCCAGACCTAGAGGCGCCCTGGCAGCCATCTTGGCGAATGCCGATAATTATGCGCGCCCATGCTTCACGGTCAGCGCGCGCGTGGAAGCTGGGGAACGAGGTGCCAGGTAGGGGGGTGCTCTCGATCCACACAGTTCTTTGCACTGACAGCTAATACAGAAGCCAACAATATACAGTCGAATCTCATTGATTCGAACACGCTTAATTCGAACTTTGGGTTAATTTGGACTCACACTGTGGTCCTGTCAAAGCTATGTGTATTTCAGTGGGTGAAACTGCCCTGTAATTCGAACGCGCAAGCACCTTCGACGGTTAATTAAAAAATACCGCGCTCTGAGAATACTCTCAGCACCGTGCCCAATCCCAGGGCGGCACCTCCGACACCTCAACACTGCACGCAAAGGAGGAAAAAGGACAAAAGGAAAGAAAAGGCTGTTGCGGAATGTTTGCTCTCTCTTGAATGCCAATCTGCGATGCGCCTGTGCCACGCTTCTCCCTCTTCTGTCCCTGCCACGTAGAGACCTTCCTCCTTTCAGTGTGGTGTGTGAAGAGAAAGAGAGGGAAAAAATATAAAGCTGACATGGAGTGTTAGTTCTCTCGCCGATCTGCGACGCGGGGGTGCCACGCTTCCTCCTTTCTTGTCCCTGCCACGTAGAGACCCTTGTACTTTCAATGCCGCACGCGAAGAAATCAAGAAAAAAAAAACGGAAAAAAGAAGCAGCTGCTGTAGAGTGTTGGTTCTCTCTCAAATGCTTATCCGCTTCTCTCCACATGGAGACGCTCCTCCTTTCTCGTCATGTGCTGGCCACGCTCCAGCTGCGGCGCAGAGGGTAGCAGCGAAGATGCTGTCGTTCTTAGAGAGTTTTGGCGCTAGACATTGCCGCGCGCAGCTGCTCTTGCCAGGAGAATGCTGAAGCCGAAGTAGAAGCGCGTTGCAAACTGGTGCGAAATTGATTGACTCGCTGCAAGGGAAATGTGTGCAGACGATTAATTTAATTAATGACGGATGTCCTGTGATTTGTGAATAAATGTAAGTCTTCTGCAACATCTCCCTCGTGTGTTAGCTCAATGCACATGTGCCACTGTACCATGAGCCCTCCGTTCATTTAGCTTTCATTACTTTTAGTTCGAACAAATTTTCTGGCCCCTTCAAGTTCAAATTATCGAGATTCGACTGTACATATCATGTTCAGATTTCGGAAAGAAACTATACCATGTGAATACCCTTGCAACATGCTTCGCTAAGGGGGGTTCCCAAAGAAACTGTAGCATTCTAGATCCATTGTTTGCACTTTTATTCTATATTGCAGATGCTGATAAATGTGTTTTGCCTCATTTCAGAACATCGATGGTTCTCAAGAGAGCCTCAGTGGTGGGAGCGGGCCGATGAGGTTGTCGGTGAGTGCGTCCTCATTTTACCTGCACGGGAACATGGGTGCCCTGTTTGTGTCCGTACAATGAGGCTGCCGGCTCTGGGTATTTTGTAGACTTCTGTGAATTGTGAATTTTGAGTTTGAAGCTAATAGTGAGTTTGGTCGAATAATTTCGAATTGAATTTGAAATTATAATGAAAAGTGGGCATATTTGTCATTACCAAACTAATATGCACAATACATTTAAAAATTGAAACAAGGCCTGTGCAAGTGTCTTTTTTTTTTCTAAAAAAAGTGTGAACAACATTGAATAGTAGCAGGATTTGACATTTGGTAGAATGCAAGTGATAACCTACATACCGTAAAAGCCCGTATATAGCCCAGGGTTTTTTTATGTAGATTTTAGGGTATGAAATTTCGGCCCCGTACTATATCCGGTCCCAGAAATTTTCGGCCGAAATTCAGTTTTGGTTTCAACATAGCGCGGTGCTATCATCATCATCAGGTGTTTGAGCGCTTCAGCGCTAGGTGCTAGGTAGTGTTAGCGGCGATAGCAGGCATTAGTCTTACAGACCCATGCGTGCAACAGTGGTCAGTGGCCCTTGCTTCAACTTGGCGCCCATAAAGACAACGATTTTGCTCCTGTGATTTGACGCCATGTCGGCGCCGTGCAGGCAGTAGTCGGCTGTTTTTAAAAGAAAAGTTATTGCTGCTGGCGAAACGATTGGCAACAGTGCTGCGGAGCGGCAGTTCGGAGTCAACGAACAGAGTACTTATGGTTGCCAAAAGCAGGACGCCCTCTTTGCTTGCAGCGGCTAGTGAAAAAGTTTAAGCAGAACAAAAAATGGAGCGTTTCCTGATGTGGAACGAGAACACGCAGACTTTGTGCGAGAGCAGCGAGCTGCACATCTTGCCCGAGAGATCGCCCGAGACAAAGGCGTTCAGCTGGAGGATTTCAAAGCAAGCAAGCACTGGATGTCCCCCTTCATGCTCCGCGCTGGGTTCTCTCTACCTCGGCATATGTGGATCTCGCAGAAGCTACCCAAGAGCTATGGAGAGGAGCTTGTGAAGTTTCAAAAGTATGTAATTGTGTTGTGAAAGACTGTCCCCTTGCAGCTGGGCCAGATCGGCAACGGGGATCAAACCGGTGTACTTGGATATATATGCGGTGCATGAGAAAGCCTCCTGGCAAGATATCGTGCGATCGACTGGGAAGGAAAAAACGCGAATGACTGTAATGTTGTCCTGCACTGCAGACAGTCGTAAGCTACCACCCTGCATGGTGTTCAAACAAAAGACGCTGCGAAAGAGGGAGAATTAAAAAAAAAAAAATGTCGTCCGCTGCGAGGACAAGGGGTGTATGGACAAATCGCTAGTGCTTGACTGGATAAAGTCCGTGTGGTGTTGACGGCCCGGAGCACTGCTGGGGCTCCCTTTGATACTGGTGCTGGATCTGATCGACTCCGTAAAGCGACTGCCGCGCGACTCCCGCGCCGAGCTTGTTGTCATCTCTCCCGGAATGATATCACAGGGATCACATCCTAGCTGCAGCCACTTGATGTGTGCCTTGATAAGTTTTAAGGACCATGTCAAGCGCCTCTACGCGGAGTGGATGAGGTCCGGAGGATCAGAAGAGACACCTCCCGGACGGCTGAAACGGGCCTCGCCAGCGATGCTGTACTCGTGGATAGTCTTGGCCTGGACCTGCATTCGTGAGGCGCTCGTTTGCTGCTTGTTCAAAATGTGCTCCATCTCGAACGTGCTTGATGACACTGAGGATGATGTGTTGTGGGGGATTTCCGACATGGGAGCTTTGGAAGAGACTGCATCTGACGACGATGAATGAAGTGTGTTAATAAATGCATTTTATCATTTTACTGACGCTATATTCGAGTGAAAACTTTTTTTCTCGCGTTTGTTATCCCCAAATTACACACCGGAATATATGTGGGTCCGATCTATGTGGGCTTTTACGGTAATTCGAGCATATAAACTTGCATAACAGCCTTTAAACTTAGAAAAAGATGAATCATAGAGGGGAGTATGTTCATTTAACATTGAAGTGAGGCTTCGTAACAGTCAGATTTTTTCAGGGTAGATGTTTTCATGGCTTAGCATTCCTTTTCCGCTGTGAAACCACTTTCACTGGAAGTTACATACGAATTAAGCTGAGTCCCATCTTAATACACTTGAACAGGTACTTTTACGGCTTCGCACCCATCCACTGCAATAAAACCACCTTTACAGGGGCTATATGGAAGCTAATATACACTTATTAGTTCGTTGTGAATACTTTGAAATTTTCAATGATTTATTTTCAAATTCTAGCGAACTTGAATACTTTAATATTTGTTCGAATATTTCAAGCATTTGAATATTCGCTCAAGCCTAGTATTTTGTTAAAATGGAAGGGTGCTAAGGTTGGGGTGTCTGGGTGACTGCTACAGTTTAGAGCGCACCTATTAGGTGCCTGTTTGTACCTTGGGTGTTGATATGTGTCGCCCTGAGTGAACGAGTACAGTGGAAGATGAAAGGTGCATGTGGAACTGTCGGAGTTCTGAATGCAGCCATGCAGCATGGCATTTCCATTTCTTCCGATGCCGCCTGATGGTTCGGGGCTCCGCACATTGCTGCGGAAAATTTTCTGAGTGGGGCTAGTGCGCGTTGGAACTGCTTGGTGGGGTGACACGATCGGTGCTTGCATTCATGCATTGTGTCCTCTTTTGGCTTCACGCTGTCACTGTACGTGTACTGTTAGAAAAAGATGAACAGCACTCAACAGTGGCACTACAATGTCCTTATTTCATAGTCGAAATGAAGAACTGGGCATTGGCCAGGCACGTAGTGCTTAGGCATGATAGCCGCTGGTAATTGAGGGTAACTGACTGCATTCCGGCAGAAGGCAAACGTGTGAAAGGAAAACAGAAAGTTATGTGGGCAGATGAAATTAAGAAGGGATGCAGGGATCAAATCGCAAAAAATAAAGGCAAGAAAATGAATTTTTTGGATATCTAATTTTCAGTTTCTGTAGCATTGTTTCTATTCAATTTCGTAATATTTTCACTGAAAACCAGTCATTGTGCCAGCAGAGGTGGCAAAAGTTGAAGTTAATCTAAAAAGTTAAAGGTAATCTAAAAAAGGAATGCGTTTTTAAAAAAATTATTGCTCTGTGACGGCGCAACCAAGCAAGGCGATCTTGGGCTCGTGGGAAAGAGAATTTCGTGTTCGAATTCTCCACCTTATCTGGCTCCTCCCTTTGAATACAAGCGCACAAAAAGCAAATGCGTAAACGTCGTTTCGAGGCCCTCGATAGGCTGCGACCAGCACTTCAATAGATCAAAGAATTTGTTTTATGGAGGTTTGTTATAAGCAGGCTTAACTGTATAATGAAGTTGTTTTAAATGAACTTGTATAATGAACTTGTAAAAACTTTGTTGTAATGAGGTTTGAGCTCAGTGTGAAACTATAGAGTATTCTGATCATTCGACGTTTTCTTAACGCAAACAGCCCACTGATGACTGTGAAGATGGAAGCAGCTTTGGCATGGCGACAACCTGTGAAAGCCAGGAACAGCCAAATAACTGGTCGCAGCCCGGTTGTAGCTCGGACAAGCGGGACGGTGACACGGTAGCATTCCACATTGCAGCCGAGCTGTGCACCATCTGCAATGCCCGCCCCAAGTGTGGCATTCTGGTGCATGGCCGGACTAGTCACCGCCTCAGTTGTTACAAGTGTGCGTTGCAGCTGCAGAGGCTTAAGCAGCCGTGCCCCGTGTGCCGGCGCCGGATCCAGCGTGTCGTGCGCAACTTCGACGCCTGATCCAAGTGACGGCCTTTGGTCGGGTGCTCGTGCACCCGTTCGCCTTTTTGTGGAGAAGCAAAGAAATATACAGTTGATTCATGTGTGTCATGGCAAATTAATTAAGTGCACCGCTCACTTAGATGAGAAGAAGACAAAAAAAAAACAAAGCAAGTGACATTAAACGGAAGTGTTATTCAAAGAGGAAGCATATAAATACAGAAGATGGCTTGACGTACATGTGTTGAGGCAGTGATTCTGGTAAGCAACAGCAAATCACAAGGAGTGTGGTTATCAAGATAAACTATGAAAAAAAAAAAGCCAATTCCTTGTCAGGTCGTGAAACCGAATCGCCTCTTTTTTGGTAGGCCTGTGTCATTGCTCGGGTTAGTTGTTGTAGTTCTCCGTCAGATGGGCTATCTTGTCAGTATGCACAGCATGTAATGTTGAAGTATTTCGCTTGTGTGGGAAAGTTTTTTCCTGTTGCCTTCCTTTTGTGTAAGGCTGTGGTGCGCTTATTATATTTTCATGATGCTTCTTGTGAAGTCTTCCAGTTTTGCGCAGTGTGCCGCAGAATTTAGCGAGCTGTGCGCAACTTCGACGCCTTGGCCAGGTGCACTCTTTGTAGAAATTTAGCCACAGCGCGGAACTCTGTCGTGAATTCTTACTGTTTCTTAACAATCCACAGACTGTCACACGGAGAGGTGCTTCTGCGAAGCTGAATTTTTTATTTGTGTGTGCGTAATACACTTTTGCTTGTTTGTTAAGCGAGCACACTATTTTGCACTTTAATTTTGATGGTGGTGTTTGTCAAGAACCACGTCTTTTTGTGTCGTTATTGATATCTTGAAGCTGGTGCCACTATGAACTAGTGCAGTTGAATCCCATCAGCATGGAATGAATGGCATACTCAAAGAACTTACTGCAAATATTCTCGTACTGGTAAGGTCTTTAGTGGACGTGTGACATGTCGAAAATCTTAGGCCTAAGAAACCTCTTTCTTCATTATTTTTTTTTTCTGTCCACAATTCTGGATTAGCCTGGGTTATGACATGGTGCTCGACTCTGTGCAACATAGTACATCAGCCATGTCTACTACTCATGTTTCTATTCATTCCATTGCTTATGCCCTTGATTAAATATTAGTTCCTCTCCTGTGAGCTCTTGGTCAAGTGTCGCACTTAATGCAAATTGTTCGCAAGGTCTTGTTTTCGTGCTACAGCACACATCCAGGCAAAGGCTTACGTGGCAAAACCTGCTAGTGGCATTTGTGCGACCTTGCTTAAAATAGCATTCATTAGTGGCTTGGTGAAGCTTTGCATTGCTGTAAAAGCAGATGATTAGAATAGCGCTTTGTCATGCTGATAGCACTGAGGAATCCTTTATGATTTCTTAGTAGTTGCCCATGTTTCGTGTTGACTATTCCCAAGTCCACCTTGTGTTTTGACCAAGATGCCAAAGAAATGACCTGTATTTCTATGAAGAGTCTGTCACATGCTTTACAGCATGCTATCCTTGACTGCTTTGTTAAAATTTTGCCTAAGGAGTTGTCCAAAACAAGACTGTTTTATTTTTTATTTTGATTGGCACATTGCCATTTCAAGGGTTTGACTCTCTTCCATAACCTGTCCAGTAGCCACTGAAGTTAGAGTTCATTACGCTGTGACTGTTTCTTCATTGACAGACTGTGTGGGCATTACATCAGTAGAAGTGAAATGTTTACAACAGTTTATCTCAAAGGAATTATGGAAAAAAAAATCACAAGAAAGCAACACCCATGGCTCTGTGGTTCAACTGCACTGATGACAGCACCAGCTTCCATTCTTGTGTCTGATGTGAGTGTATTGGGAAGTAAACAGATTGTTTAATACATATCCATATATCCATAGTTAATATATACCTGTAAATAAATAAATTCCTTAGCCATCTTTTTTACAACTTATTATTTGCTCTTGAATGCTTGTGTGATGCTTACAAACTCACGGCGTGACAGGATTAAACTGTCATATATCTTGTCAGTGACATTGGGAGTATTGTGTGCTTGGCCAACAAGCGTAGCAGTGGCTAATATCCGATGTCTGTGCTACGTAGGACTAGTAACTTCTGTTGTTTTGTTGCAGGTTGAGGCCTGCAAATCACACACATCGCATCATTTCCACCATCTTTCATGGCATTAGCCTTTTGACTTGCTCGTACTAAATACCATTACAAATGACATTAAGTTATAGCTCATGAGAAGTGTTCGACTGTGTGCTCTTTTGCATTGGTTTCATTTGTGCATAACCACAGTTATCAGCAGTTAATGTGTAACCTTAGCAAAATTGTATTTTGTGATGGATGAAGGTAGCATCTGTGTTTGTAGGATGAGCCAGTTCTTTTTCGTCCCGTGAGACTAGCTAAATTGCTATTTACAGCCGTAACTTTGGGGTCACAACCCTTTCGAGGGAAGGGCTTCTGCAACACTTCGTTCCACCTATAAGTTCGCAAATTGCTGCTGTCAAACATCGTTTTCGTTAAGTCGCCTCCTGGTTTCACGGAACGTAACTGAAGACCTCAAACCAGGCACTATTGTCGCAGGGAAAAGTATGCTTTTCTCTGTGTAAATATCGCACCAGAGCCTCGTGCACACAACTACACTTTTCGATTCAAATGGCTTCCTTTCTGTAAGCTAGAACTTTTGTTGTGCATGACTGTCTCATAGTACCTCAAGAGCCAGAGCTTATGATTCAAGCACATTTCAGCGTGTAGCTTCGAACTTTCTTCTGTACGTATGACCCTCGTCTCATGGTGAGGTCCGCAACTCCTGTAAATGTCTTTAAATACTAGTAATGGGCAAGCTGTTTGCTTCTACATACGTGGTACTGGAACAGCCAGTTGTTTTGGTGAATGGAAGTCTAACTCCAAACTTAAATTGCTTTTCAGTGATAGAAGCAGTGACACATCTCCCACTCTTTGTTTGGGAACAGAGACAAAATAATTTCTTTGAATGAATTTTCTGTCAAGAAAATTCAGAAATTTTTCCATAGATTTGAAAACTTTTTTGTTTACAGTAAAAATGAAATTGTTTTCAATAGCAAGACCGACTTTTTCCAATGTTTCAGTCAAATATTTTTCAATAGTTGCATGTGAAACATGATCTTTGACTGCATGGAGGTGTGAGTGTCCCGCCCCCCTTTTTTTCTACAAGATGTGATTTTTCGGGAAAAGGCTGTTTCGAAACTCAAAACTGCTGCTTAAGGGTATGAGCTTATTTTCTTTATCAGGTGACTCTAGTTAAATTCATATTTAATATCACGGCACTTGCTAGTGAAGTGCTTTGTGTTAGGGTCATCTTTAAAGTGCCTTCTGTTGTGCTTGTACATTTTTTCATTGCCCGTATAGTGTTAAATACGTCATTTGTGCAATAACACACACTAATTCTTTATGAATTGAAGAACGTATTTCTTTTTGTATTCAAGAAGGAGGCCTTAGAAAATGTTGCCAGCTTTTCTTTTTTTTTTCGGCACATTGCGTTTAGTAATTTTTTGTGGTTTAACCTGCTGGCTGTATTTGAAAAGTCAGTCTTATATAATAATGTCCGAGGTGAATAAGTCGCATATAGATTTTTTCTAGAAAGTGTTTGTGCGTTCATGTTAGGCTTAAGAAATTTTGTTCCAAGTTTGCAGTGGTAAGAGTGCGAGGCCATCAACATCACATATTCTAAGGGATACATACAGGCTCTTCAATCTCCCGCAATACGATCTACCAAACCTTATATGGTGTATGCTTTGGGCATCGTGTTTGAAAGGTGGGACATGCAAACATGGACACTCGATGTCGGGTCAACATGCAGTATTTGTATTGTCCTAAGTTCTCATTTATGTCTGTATTTCCACGCCCAATCTTTTGACTTGCAACCCTTTCATCAATGTGTGTCTTTATCTTTGCAGCGAAATTGCCACTGTGCTTACTGTTGAGTTGGGAATTTTTCTCGTGTGTTGATTAATCGTCACAGTTTATCCCTGAAGTTATTGCATTTTCACTTGAAGAACCATCATATACAATGTTATGTTAGATTCCTAAGCTTCCCTGTCTGTTGAGGGTTCATTTCGTCACGTCATTAAAAATAAAAATATCGAAAAGAGCCGAGGGCAGTGAGTAAGTTTCAGTGCTGTGTTACTTTGTATTTTTTACCGAATAAATTGGTCGGTGGAGCTTGTTATACACACTGATTAGAAAAAGCACAAATCAACGCAGAATAAGGTGAATAAAGCTACAAAAAAATACTTTGTACACATAATAATGCCGTGTTTTGCACACTGCATGTGAGTAGGACGTCACAGATGCTCTATACAAAGCTCTGCGTTTTTGCTGATGTGATGCTGTTAAGAATACATTGTATACTGCTCTAAATCTCGGCTATAGTAGTAAGCATTAAGTATGCTGTATCAAAGTAAGGCTATTTTTGTGGTGATTGCTGCATAGTGTCTCATATTTGCTGCGACTGAGAAATGTAGTGTTCGGGGTGAAGAAAATGCCGGGAAGAAAAAGTGTGTGAAGTGTCTTATCTTTTCTGAAATGTCTCGGCAAATCGATCTCATAAAACTTCTTAGCATTGATTATTGGGGCCTTGTTTTTTTCTTACGGTGTTTCATATTCAGCTTGTAGATGTTCGCACGCTTTGTCATTGTGCATCATTAATTACTACTTGCTATGAGTTATGCAGAGGTTGCTGCGAGTTACGCAGTGGTGCTCAAAAACCTTTGACTTAGTTCAGCACAGCAGTTTTCAAGTGTTTAAAATCTCATTGGTCTGCTAAGTTTGGGTGGAGCGAACTCGGAACCTAGTAATGCCGTGGGGTTTACGTCCAGTGAAAGAAAGCTTGCCCCTCGTTGAAACTGTACATCGCTTCATGGCGGGCATAGTGACCTGTATGTGCTGTACACTGGTGACTAGAGTTGTGAAAACGAGTGCACTCTTGTTTCACAACTCGAGTAGAAATGTGTGTAGCATCTTGCATCCTATAGTTCAGACACTCTCACACGACTCAGATGTATATGTATGTAGTTAGATCTACGTGTTTATTGTACACTGTGCAAAGTGCCCCACCGATACAGGAAGTGGTGATTTTTATACAGTGTGTTTGATCATGAGCTCTTTGTTCGCAATGACTGGATTCTTCAAATGCCTCAGAACTCCAAATTGTGGAGATGATGTCCGGTTCAGCGTGAAGAACGCTACTCGTGTTGTCTCGCTTTTTCGCAACTTTGCCGCAGTAGTTTATTACAGAGAAGAGAAAAATGTCGAACGCATCCTCCGCGGCTCAGTTTGGCAGTTTAAGGAACGGATTTGTGTGCACGAGATGTGTGCCAGCGTGACCTATTGCGTCTTGGTCGAGGAACGGGCGCTTGAGACACCTGTGTAAGTTTCAGTTGTGTAGCACCAGCTGCATTGTGGTGGATTCATAATTTATCCACACGAGTGATTGTTTTTCTGCACCGCAACAGCTACTTTGCTGCTGTAATTTGCACAATTGCCAATGCCTGAGATTCTGAATTGTAAATATAACAGCTCTGGCTATAGTAATTTATTTCATCAATACATCTTGTATCAAACAAGTTTTTCTTTGAAACGTGAGTTTGGTAGTGGACTTCACTACTGTTATAAATAAATCTGCTTGTTTTGTTTTACCTTTTTGTAATTTCAGTGTCCATGTCCTAGCTAACGTCGGAAGAATGTGACGAGCACCAAAGTTGTGTCGTGAGTTTGTGTAAAGTTGTGTTGTCGTTTTGTGTGGCATATAATAGCTTGTGTTAATCGGGAATCTTCGTTTATCTTATTGCTTTTCTGCTGTCTGCACGTTCTCGTTATAAGTGGTTGTGGATGTTGCACTTTTTTATTGTGGCTGGCTGTCTTGGGGAGACAGTCAAGAGGTCTGCTGGTTAAGGTTATATAAAGTGTATGTTATTAATGTTTTTATGTCACTCCCCGTTTTTGATTTGTGTGTATTTTTATGGCTTCGAATTTGCTGGGTTTGAGGTTTTCAGACTAATTACCGTGGGGATATGTATGATTTTTCGTTGTCTGATGTTTGTACTGCTTAAAACTAAGTGCCGTTTAAAACGTAAGCTTTTGTCCGTGTCTTAGCTGTCCCTGCTTACGTATCACGCTCATATTTCCAACCATCATGATCAACTAACCCAATCTACCATTGTGACAAGTTTGGAAGTAATTTTCAGCTTCACGACCACAGTGACATCGCTTAATCAGCTCTGCATCTCAAACGCTTCTTATGTTTGCTGTGTGTTACTCCATTCTTTTGTGCAAAATCACTAAAGCTTGTCGCTTTGAATATGCTACGTTGCCACGCTGCTTCGATGCCATGGTGTTATTCTAGTACAATCTTGTGCATGAATTCTGCTAAGGCAGTCACATTTGTTAACCCATGTTGCATTTGCATCTCTGGTTTTCTGGTTCATCCTGTTTGCATTTGAAGGGGTGTGGATACCAAAAGATTTTGGTGAAGATTTTAAAATCTTTCTGCTGAGAGATATAAAACCTGTGTGTGGTAGTGTAATTTAGTAATAACGGAACAGCAGTGTGACTGAATAGGGCCAAGGGGCTGACATTAAGTGCTATCTGCTATATTTCACTCGCACGCCGTTTTTTTCCGGCAAAATGCGCAGCCATGTCTCCCGACAGCCGGATCATGTCTGCATCGAGCGAATCTGATCGAGAGCACCTGTATGAATGGAGGTAAAAAACCATTTATATTTTGATCGATTGGTATCGAAGACTGAAATTTTTTCATACTACACATCACAGTCATCATGTTTGCCGTACACATCTCCAATGTCTAATGTTTTTCAGTTCTTTAACGTTTTTGGTTATGGTTTTTATGGTAAGCGTTCAGGAGACACGCTTCATTTTCAGATGCCTTGTTCAAGCAAGTTAGCTTCGAGTCGCTTCTTCTCTGTCCAAATGCGAAGCAGCATTCCTTGGAAGTAGGCAGAGTTCATGCTGTAGTATGCTTCTTATCATGCTGCCGTTCGATTTCAGTTTCCTTGGTACACACCTTGTCACAAACTGCTCTCTGCAGTGCTCTCAGATATGCCAGCAAGATCTTCATAACGTTATTGCAGGAACCTGCACTGGCTGGGGATTAGCCACATGAGAACTGGCACAATAACAATTGCTGGGGTTTTACATCCCGAAATCATGCCATTATTTTAAGACGCCACAATGGAGAACTCCAGAAACTTTAGGTTTCCTGGGATTCTTTGACGTGAATCTAAACCTAAGCACAGGAGCCTCTATCGAAGTGCGGTCCTCTAATCCAGGATTTGACCCTGCAACCGTCAAATCACTACTCGGGCACCAGAACTGCTGAACCACCACAGAAGGCACCAGCATAGGCATGTACTCTATGCTTACATAAGCAGCAACCATATTGCATGCAACAGGCATGTAGTTACAAGTACAAGAATTGTATGTGCATTCTTCTGGCGGTAGCTTTACAAAGCATGGCCTTACTACATTGCTCTGCTGTGCAGCAGTACATGTTCCTTATCCATGGCATCGAAGAAGCACCGTGCTTTTGTGGCTAACAAAGCAGCAGGCTTTTATGTTTTCTTTGTTAATGGTTACTAATAGCCTGTTTCTGGTTTTGCTAATTAATTTTTTTATGGCAAGGGGACGTGTATAGGTTGTTGTATTTCTATGTTTTTATAAGGGCTGTTTCACGGCTTTGTTTTTTAAATTTTTCCAGTTATTTCCCAAGTCCAAAAATGTGCACAGTTTAAAAAAGTGCCAGACGAGCAGCTTTATTTAAGCACTTGTGACAATACTGCCGGTGACTGTTATTATAGGTTGTTGGTATATTTATTTCTATTTTCGAACCTCACAATTGGCTGGGCCGTTTTCTTACTAAGTGGGAACTGGCCTATTGCAAGGAAGGTTTATTGTTGATTGTTTTACTTGTTACTTTTTCAATTTATATTCTTTTGTTTTTAATTTTTTCCGTCTGGAAGTTCACTGGGAAAGTATATTTTTTGTTGTTGCTTTACATTAACTAGAAAGGTGTCTAGTTGGTAAGAAAGAAGTAAAAGTTATTTTTTATTTACATTGTCTTTAGTTAATGTTACTTATGTAGCATATGATTGTGCATCTGTACATAGTTTGCATTCTTTTAATTTGGCGTGTGTAATTGTTTGTATCAAGGCAGAAAAGGAAAAAGCAGTTAGAGGTGGTCGAATGCGCAGGTGCTTAAATAAGACTGCTTGTTGAGGCCAAAGCGTGTGCCTTCGTGTTTTTTTCCCTTGCTTCATTGCTTCTGATCTTAAATGTTTATGAGAAGTATGATTAAATGCAGAATTATCTAGCCTGGATGCATCCACATAACCATAACAATCATGTCTTTAGCGTGACCTAACTACATGCCAGGCATATCTGCTTTGTGTGACACTATCTGTGCCTGTCACAGCGCAGAAATTGCCGCACGTGATGTGTATGCATCGATGCTAGATGCCATCACATCGGTAATCGTTTGTATATGCTGTCCTGATTACCTACTGCTTTACAGCTTGCTACTAGCTGTGGTCATAGTGAGGCTAAATCAGAAGGCTTGAATGAGGAGTAAATGACTCCGAACCTCTGTGATACTACTATCTTGGACTAAAATAACAGCCAATGTGCTTGTGGTCTGTTTAGTCCAGCAGTCTGCAGACTGAAGTGCTGGCATCGAACTTGTGTTGGCATGCATGTTTCATCTTTCAGAACTTCTCGCTCTCTCCCCATTTCGTATCCTCTTCCCCAGGTGCCGAGGAAGGTACTTCTTGCACTCCAACCTCTGCACCCTCCTCAAGCTCTTTCCTTATTTTGATCCTAACGTTTGTGGAAAATTTGTGGGCTTTCCGCAAAGTAATAAAAAAAATGTCAAACATAAGTGCGTCCTTTTTTTTCTTTTGCAGTAGCAATTATATTCACTTGGCGCATTTTGGGGGGCAAAGCACCTTAGGGGTGAGGCTTCACCGGTGGCCGAATATCACGATTACATTATACGAGACAATGCACAGGTAACATACCGTAATGTGAAACACACGAAAAGGTTGAACAATAAACATAAGTAAATCAGTTATGATTTCCTTATGTTTTCCAGTTCTGATTCATCCTTTTGCTAGTTGGTCAGTTCAACGTAGACAACACGGACTTAAGACCCAGCTTAGCCCCCTCCTCATGGTTCACTTAAGAGAGATGCATGGATTTTTTGTCGTCTGCGTCGCTGTAATCGTATACATATGAAGTACAAAGCAATAAAATATACCTTCAGATCATATTTTCTCTGTCGGGGGTCTCGAAACTAGCGTCGGGCAGTCGCGAACTTAGGTCCAATAAGGGCTGGAGCAGTGAACAGAATGGGGCAGGGGGCGTCAATAGCATGCTACCTGAAAACATTGGATGAATTCGAGCATAACTAATAGCTGGCCTAGTTGGAACGAATTCATCTTTTAGCCACTTGGCACGAAAGAAAGACGAAGGCAGGGGTACTTGCAGAGGAGCGCAATTGAACTGGTTTATTTTTGAAAATACATCCGCTTAAGTACCCAACGTTATCTGCGCGATCTAAAAAAATATGTGGCTGATCCTTTCAAGGAATCTGAACAACATGAAGGTGAAACATGTCTTCACAGAAGTAGTTGAGCGTTTTATGGTGCATTGTTTCGCCACAGAGGCGGAGGAATGAATGTTACAGCAACAAATTGCAAAGTCGCGCGAAGAACGACAAGCAGCTCACAACTTGCAGCGCGCACCTCAAGCAGAATGCACCCTACGTAATGAGCACACAAAAGACGTGTGCAGAATGGCAACTGTTACTCTACTCTTAAAGCGCCCTGCTCAAAGACGCACGAAACGAACGCTCAAGGGTACACAGGACGAGCGCAAACAATTGCCATAATTATGCGTGTAGGAGCAGCGTGCTACTTTCGTAGACGGGGCCGTGGCAGCGAGCGAAGTGACCTTGGTGCCCTCCCAAATCACGAGATAAGCGCGCGCGCCGGAGATACCATGCTCGGTGGATCGAAACGCGAGACGGCGACCTTTAGAGCGCGCCCTACCTGAACCAGTTGCGCCATTTCGCTACTGATGACGAAAACAAGCTTCAGAGACAGAGATCCGAGGAGGACCGCCAAATGGTGCATGGTGTATTAAATCGTTTGCTGTTAAAAGTACTAACAGCGTTTGCTCCATGGCCGATTGGTTAGCGTCGCGCGCTGCAGATTGGGAGGTGGCCGGTTGTATGCCCCAAGACGGAACTTTTCCATCTTTTTTTGTTTGAAACCTGTTATATACTTATCAACGTCATATCCGTGACGGAAGCACGTCAGCGGCGCCGTGGTGGACCCCAGCATGAAATACTTTCGTGTTAAAAAAGGCTCGAAAAGACGTCAATAAAGTACTTGCAACTTCTCGTTCTGTAGAACGCGGCGCAAAGCCACTATGCCACGAAACGTCCAATGTCAAGTCCGCTAACGGCAAGCTATTTATATACACCATTTGGCTATACTCAGAGCTCCGCAACTTCCAGCATGTTTTCGTCACCTGCAGCGTGATGGCTCGAAGGGTGCGCGTTCGGTAGAGTTACTTTATAAATGTATCATATACAGGAACTCTCGCGGGGCATGGTCTCTCCTGCGTGCGCGCATATCAGACTCTTGATTCCAGAGAGCACGAATGTCACTTCGCTTGCTGCTGTGGCTGCGTTTACGAAAGGAGCACGCTGCTTACATACGATGAAGTAAGAACTGTGACATTTGTTTGCGCTCGTCCTGTGTGTACCTGTGCGTTGGTTACGTGCGTCTTTCTGTTAGAACAGCGCTTTGTAAATGTCGAACTGCGACAGTTGTTAGTCCGCGCTTGCCCCGTGTATGCTCATTTGGTGCGTGCTCCTGCTTGAGCTGCGCGCCGCGAGTTTCGAGCTGCTTGCGTTTCTTCGTGTGACATTACAATTTGTTGTATCATTCATTCCTTCGGCGAAGCAATGCAGAAAGCACACTCAACTGCCTCCGTGACAACTTTCACTTTCGTGTTATACGAACTCACAAACAGAGGAATCGGCCACATATTTAATATCATCCTGAACCCCTTGGCGAAATTTCTCAGCCGCATTCCGCACTTGGGAGAGGCACTTAACGCCGACGATATAATGGTTTTGACTACGCTCGGATGGTACTGCTCATACGGTTCGGCCTTAAATGTTCCCCACAAAGTCAGCACTCTTCACAATCACTACACTGCCCTCATCACTATCACAATCCAAGCGCACCGCGTCCCTATACTGCCCTCATCACTGTTTGCATAACACTCCCGTACAGTAGACCCTACACTCCGAATTCTCGGCCTGTACAGGACACGGAGAAAAAAAAAAGCATTGCTCTGAAAGCACTAACAGTATATCCACCATTTTAGAAGGGTTTCATGTTCCAGCGCAAGTCTAGACGAAGCACACAACTTTAAGGTGCTACATGAGGTTCTCTGCTTTTACATGCACAAATGCGTGTACATGCATTTGTGCTTTGTAGTATTTTCTATATGCTTCTCCTTACTAGACCTTATTCTGTACGGATAAAGGTAAGATCAACGCTCTAATCCGCATGACTACCAAAGCAGCCCTTAACTCCCCCCCCCCCCCCCCTCAAATGCTACTACGGGTAGCATTTGAACCCGCGTACTCGCACAAACTACAGAATTAGCCTCGCTCGCTCGTGACATGCGCTCTGCACTTGTCACCAAACCTCTCCCCAGGAATATTCACCCAGAATACCATTACTTTCTTCGCGTAGCGCGACCAGAAACGCTTCACGAGTAGTATGGCACTTAAGATGATGTGCGCTGGGTAGATTCCGCGCGAGATCCAGACCGTGCAGTAGCTGTAGCTTATAATCCTGCAGCCACCCACTTCTTCGACTCCCAACCCAACCCTGTACTCCGGAGGAAGGAGAGGAAGCTGCTCTAGCTTAGCGATCGCAAAAAAACCAACACCACTTATACGTACTTAGAAATTAAAAAGCAGCCCCTCCTAAATTTTACAGCTCTCTCTCGACGCTTTCCAGCAAATAATTCTAGATCCAGTGCACGCACCCTTTGCCTTTACGTACGTGTCATCACGTGATCCTACATGTCTGTTCTGTAAAAAAAAAAATTCAAAAGTTTAGGAGAGATTTCACTGTTATCTCACACGTGATGCGGAAGGCAGCTTATTCGTTCGCCTTTGCAATGTAATCATTAACACAGCGAATAGAGGGTCGTTGCGGCAAGGAGTAAAAGGGCCTTAATGTTTATACTGAACCAACAGTGGCAACCACTGATACTATCTGGTGCCAGGGGCTGGTCCAGCGACTCGTTTCAGGGGGGGAAGGGGGGCGAGGGGGCTGTCGCTTCAGACAACGCCGAAAGGAGGGGTGCCCTGACCATTTTGTTTTTTTTTTTTAGTACGAGAACACCGTCATGGCATAAAAAAATTCGGCAGATCCCACGCACCTGGGAATAAATGCTATGCGAAGCATTTGGAGGTAAGGTGGCCACGTTGCAATTTTTTTATTGAGCTACACGTCACGAAATGACGCTTAATATAGGTACAAATGAAGCACGCACAGACATAAATTGAAGAGTTGTCGATGGTTACATAACCAGTTGTTTGTACTTGCGCGATGCCACCTGAAACATGCGTATTAGAAACACCAGAAGCGAATATGAAGCACTGATGCTCGCGAGGGTGGTAGCCCTGAACACTTCTACATAAATCAACTTCAGCGCATATGGCAACTAACCACAATTGACGTTAACTCGACGTGACGGCTCTATCAAAGGAGCACATATGTAATTTTCATAAAATTCAGTATAGACAGCACTGCAACCACTATTGATGTTTTACGAAGACTGACGTCTATTTGAAAAGTAGTTCCGAGACCTGGCGTAGCTCTATGGTAAAATGCTTCATTGCCACGCAGAGTGCTTGGGTTCGATTCTAGCTGAAACCCTGACATTTATTCTTGGCATTCGTCGGCTCGACGCTACTAATATCGGGTATTTCTTGACGCTCGCGCGTTAAAATTGTCCATGTGTGTTCTCGTCGTTCCTGGGTACATACTCAGTGTCAATTACCCGTGGCACATACCGGCATACCAGCGGTACATACCCACCCCTGGGTTTGTGCCACTGTCTGGCGGGAAGTGCTTGACGACGTACGCGACGGGATTGGGATATTATTCATGTCTTGACCAGCGCATCATATTCGTCAAACCATCTTACCCTCACACGCTAATTTTGGTTCACGTAACATTAAGGGGGTGACCACGAGAGCGCCCAAACGTTAGCGGCTAAATAGATAGATAGATAGATAGATAGATAGATAGATAGATAGATAGATAGATAGATAGATAGATACGCTCAAAGTCGCGAAAGTTCGCTAAGAAATGCTTCGCATTTAATACTGTTAAAGTATGCTCTATAATGTATACTCAATGTTCTAATTGGTGATAGGAAGTGGATGACAAGCACTAAAGAGAGGTGGGGGGGGGGGGAGCTGACACACGCTTGGGAGGGGCGGTCGCCCCTACGGTACACCCTCTCTGAATCCGCCACTGTCGAATGCCCAAAAGTTAACAAGGCAGTCATAGTTGTCCAAAACGAACGGATCTTTTACTACCAAGGAACTCAACATTTTCTGCAGGAATCCCAATACAAGAACCTGGAAGACCCTCTCCACGACACAATTGGCTTAAAAGGAATGCCTTCCTTGTGGGTTTTAGCAGTGAAAAAATATGTTGAATTTTGATCCGTATGAGTTTTTTTTCTTCTAATACGAGCTTATCTTGGTTGCTCTCTTTTAGTAGATCTACCACCTTGTTTTTTTACGTTTTCAACATCTGCATCACGTTTCTTCAATCACTTCCTCACTGTCTGGAACGCTTCATCTAAATAACAATTTCGTAAAACCAGAAGAAAGCCTTCTTTGTCTGCTTGCACAACACGAAGTTTTTCATCGACCAAATACTTAATTGGCAGCCTTGTCTACATTAGTCTTAAATGTACCGCTCACTTCAGCCTTGGCCACTGCGTCCACACACTTCACCACACCCAGTTTCTTCTGTTTTTCTCAAACGCATAACTTTGGTCCCAACTTGAGAACTTCTTGATGTCGCTTATCCACCGTTGAATCTGCTAGAATTAGAAGGCTTCCTTCGGGCACCTCTGTTTTCTTCGGCAGGTTTCGACATATGTCGTTCCACAAAGCCTCAGTCACCAAATTCGCCTGTCTGCACCACTCACGAAAGCACTTGACATTGAGAAGACATTGGGATCCAGGCGAACTGGACAATCATTAAAATCTTCAACCAGTCTCCGGCTCTCATATCGCAAAATCTCAATCATTCTTCTTACATTCGACACTTGTAAAAAATGGCATAGTCATGTCTTCTTTCCGTGCAGCGCTGAAAAAGAAAAGAAAAAGAAAACGCGTGCACATACTGCTTGCTTTAGTTGTAGCTTAATAAAAGTTCATTAAAAAGCATAGTGTGATGCTCACAAAAAAAGTTCTCCACGCTTTCTTGGTGAATACCCCAGAGAGCGGGCGCCATATTTTCAAATAAAGAAAGAAAGGAAGGAAGAAATAAAGAAAAACAACAAACAAAACAAGTCGTCATCACAGTCGTGCGGACGACTTGACCCCCAAGAAATTTGTGACGTCATGGTGGTATCATTACATGATTATTATTTGAATATTTTCTTTATGTCACCGCCGCCACTTGCTTTTCGTATTCGATGTGGCATCTAAAATATTTGCCTTCAGAAAAAGGATAAATTATCTTTGAGAAAGGCAGGCAACCACACTCATTGGAAACCTTACCGTGGCAGCAGTCGAATGAGGAAGCTTCTACGAGACGCCACTCACAAATGACAATGTCCTACTATTACCATCACTTTGTGTCTTTTCTTCACTGCTAATGACTGACAGTGGGTGTATGCCACAAGAATGTGGGTGGCCTGTCGACTCTGGCACATACCGAGTCTGGGGGATTGGCCAAGAAGGCTTGTTGGAACCTATATGATTGATAACTACATGAAGATAGATATGTGGGGTATAACGTCCCAAAACCACCATATAATTATGGTTGTTTACCAATCTATTACTACAAATGTACAAACAAAAGAAAAAAAAATAATAAAGAACAAGAAAGCGAGAAAAAATATTAATATAAGGAACTAACGAAGGTGTGAAATTTTGAGCTAACGAGACACCTGAGTTTACCTGACCCGAATAAATTCTTGCATTTATTCTTACATTTTTTCGCAATATCAATTTCATTACTATTTTTCGAGTATATATCAAAGTTTATCTACTTCTACCTCTACTACATCCGAGCGCTGAAGATGATGATCACCTCAGCGCCATCTATCATCATCAGTACCGTCGCCATCAAGAAGGTCTAGTGGGCAGTTTGACCCGACATCTCCATCGAAACGCGCCGTTTTCCCGGAAGTCGCGTTCCTGTGCTTCGTACCGAAATGGCCCAGCTTCCCGACATCCCGCTGAGCCCAAACCAGACAATCAACGAAGTGTTGAGCGACTTTCTGCACGGGAACAGGTCGCTGTCAGAGATAGAGGTCAACAGTGACTACGTCATCACCTGGAACGGCCTATTCAACGTCGTCGAAGTGGTACGGCACTGAAACGCGCAGCTTTACGAGTGGCTGTGTGCGTCAGTGTTTGCTGTTAAACCGCTGAACAGGGCGTGTCAACGAAAGCCATGGCAGTGTTTCGAAAATAGGACTTTTCTTTGTAGGGGAAGCTACTACGCATTTTTTCTGGCTGACGAAGACAAATCCTGTTGAAACTATGGCTAGACATTCCCTGTTCAGCATTATGTTATGCCTATGTGATGATTATAGCGAGCACAGAACAAAGACATGAAGACGAGCTTCCCTTCTTTCGTCTTTTCTGTGTGCGGCTAAGTTATACCATGAAGAATTCCTACCAACTCGGCCACTTTTCAGTAATTTTAATATTTCGTATCACATTCGGCCTTCATCCTTTATGAAATTTTTGTTGTGTTATCAATGTGGGAACCTTAATTAAGCTCCTGAATAGAAGTTGGGTTTGTAAAAAGTAATTCAGCAGGTGCCTGGCATTGTGAGAATTGACTTCATGTGAAGCAGTCAGCGGAGTTTCTGCCACATTATTATTTTTTTCCCATAAGCCAAGTGTTACGAGGTAGATCGACGTCAGGGTTGCCATGGGTGACTTCGTAGCGCCAGACAGGCTCTATGATGGCCCCGCATGATGACAAAAATTGCTGATTCGCTCTATGATCTATTTTCTTGCACTTTTGATCTATATTTGGGTGCACGTTAAAGAACCCCAGGTGGTTGAAATTTCCGGAGCCCTCCACTACGGCGTCTCTCATAGTGATATGGCGATTTTGGGACGTTAAACCCCACATATCAATCAATCATTACTTTTGATCTATTCTGGTGCTTTTCGTAGCCATTTTTTATTGTTTGCAAATGAATTAGTAATCCTATAGATTAACCATTATTTACGAGCTACGGTATTATATCGTGTTGGCCGATACACGCATCTGCCTTCGACCCGCCACTGAGTTAGAGCAATGCATTGAAGTCCCATTGCGTGGAGCGACCGCGGAAGCACCGAGCGACCAAGTTGCGCGCACGTAGGTAATGTTACGAAGCGCGCCTCCGACGACGTTACGAAGGGCGCCACGAATCTTGCCGCTGCCACCACTGTTACGAAAGACGGCGACGCCAACACGGTCCCGAAGGTGCCACTGGTTCGAACTCCACCGGGAAGGTCACCAGCCGTATGGTAGCGTAGGTTTCTCAGCTCGCGACTGCTTCTGCGCAGAGCTGATAGACGAGCGGATGAGACGACGGTGAGTTAAACAAAATTTATGTACAGCATGTATACAGAGGCATTACAAACTCGGCATTGGGGCCGACAGCTTAGAGACCCGAAGAGCCGAGCTCTCTTCTCTGACACATAGGTCTACTGCTCGCGACGCGCCGCAGGGCTTTTTTATATGCACCGGGTGGATACTTTGAGTAACCAAATGTACAACCAGAAGCGCCGCAGGTCAGAATCCTCCAATGGGCTCGTCGCTGGTCCGCGTCATTCTCATCAAATCCGGAGCCGCTGCGCGTGGTTGCAGCCAAGGACGAGTGACGTCGCCACGCATTGCGTAAGACTCGCCAGACAGGAAGACGCCTATTGCTGCAACAGGCTCGTGGGCTGAGGTTGCTCGCTGTGCATGCGCGACAGAAAGGCGCCGCCGCGTGATGACGCCGTTGAGTTGTTCGCGTCAGGCGGGCTCGCGTGCTGGCCTTGACACAGATTGCCTTTTTCCCGAAGCATGGACGTTCGGTGTGGACTCGGCAGGCATAACGGCACCCCCACCACCAGACAATGAGCCGGAAAGACGAGCTGCTTCCACGTGGCTCGGAATGTCAGGCGCACTCGTTCGCCAGGTCCCTCCAGGTTCGCCTCCAGGGCCATGGGGAGAATGCAGCTCCAGACCCCATTCCGGGAACACATTCCATTATTAAGGACGGATCCCAGCTCCACTGGCTTGTCGCCACAACTTGCCGGCCAGCTTCGCTCGTCTCTTCTGACGATCTTTGGTCTCAGCATTTGTCGATGGTTCTTCAACTTGTCAAGAACGGATCGACAACAGACAACACACGACACAAGCAAGTGCCCTCGGTCACCCGACAGAACACCAGACAAAGTATAGTATGACATATACCTAGCTACGTGTATATCGGAATTTCGTTCCCTCTACATCAAGAGGCACATGTGGGACACAAGACTCTTAAAATGAGAACTCAAATTTTTACACGTACAACAACGTAACGAAATAGAATAAAACATAAAGTTGGCTCCTTGAGCTCACTCTGGACGAGAGCGCTCAGCTAAGGCCATGATGAGGACAAAAATTTGCGCCGAATCGCCAGCGAGAAACGGAAAGGTGGAGAAGGTACTAACTAAACGCACGGCTCAATTCGTCTGCATTAGCGTTTAGTTTTCCTTTTTTGTAGCGAACGTCAAAGTTGTGCTGTCGGAGTATCAAGCTCCACCCCAGTAACCGGCCACTTTAAGGCGACGATACCTATGCGGTACTAAGGGCTGCTCGTACTTGCGACGTTGCACATCTGTGTAACTACAACATGGGAGTCCAGATTTCCCATAAAAAGAAACATTCCTTCTCAGGTCCTCCTTCTGGACTTCACTTTACCTAGGCTCTAGGTTCAACTGCTTCAAGATTACCTCCGATCCCCTTTCGATTACATCACTAGTGGTCAAAATTTCTGCTCCCTCTTCCCCTGAAGCATTCAAAAGCAGATTTACGACCGCTTGACGTTGAACGTATGGTTTCATCAAGTTACTGTGGTAAATTTTGTTCGGCCGCCTTCCTAATTTCACTTCATAATTGGTATCAGAAAGCTTCAATATTACTTTGGCGGGCCCTTCCCAATGAACCTCAAGCTTGTTATTTTTGGACGGCCGCAGCAGCATTACCTGACTTCCTACTACAAAAGCGTGCTTCTTCGCCGATTCGTCGTAGTACTCCTTCGACAACGCTTGTGCAGCCTTCATGTGGCCTTCCACAAGATCTTTCGTTTTTACAAGCCTCTGAAAGAGGTCTAGAGCATACGCAACTACATTAGGGTCCTCATCGAATCGCTCCCAGGACTCACGTAGCATTCGCAATGGTGTTCTCAAACTCCTGCCATACACAAGCTCTGCAGGGCTAAAACCAGTGCTCTCATGAGGAGCTGATCTCAAAGCGAACATAGCGGGAGGAATACACGCTTCCCAGTCGCATTTGTGCTCGTAGCAGAGAGCTCTCAGTATCCGTTTCAGAACGGAATGCATACACTCTACCGGATTAGATTTCGGGTGATGGATCGAGCTGTGCACTACTTTTATTCCACATTTATCTATAAAGGTAGAGGTAAGGCAGCTGGTGAAGACACTACCATTGTCGCATTGGATTTCAGAAGGAAATCCGACGCGTGCAAATATAGATAGCAGTGCATTCACGACATGAGGGGAATTGAGCTCCTTAAGTGATATCGCTTCCGGAAATTTTGTGGCTACACAGAGAGCCATCAGGATGTACCGACAACCTTGCCTTGACTCTGGCAGTGACCCGACGATATCAATTACTAGGTGCCGAAAAGGTTCTGTGATAATTGACACAAGCTTCATGGGTGCCTTCCACTTGTCCGTGGATTTCCCCGCTCTCTGACAAGTGTCGCATGAGCGTACAAAGTCTTCGATATACTTCCAGCATTTCGGCCAATAAAACTCGAGGGAAACTCTAGCCTTGGTCTTTTTTGTGCCGAGATGCCCTGCCCATGCGTTTTAATGCGCCAGTTCCAATAGTTGGCGACGATACTTTTGTGGCACCAAGAGCTGCTCATACTTGCGACCTTGCGCATTTGTGTAGCTCCGATACAGAAGTCCTGCTTTCTCAAAAAAAAAAAAAAGAAACATTCTTTTTCTTTTTTCTCAAGTTTACGCTGTCCATTAGCGTTTTAATCGAGAGGTCCTCACGCTGTTCTCGAATGAGCGTTTCTCGATCAACCCTCGACAGCTTACTCCAACTTTCCGCTACAGGCGAGAGCGTTGCACCCCTCTCGCTCTGACTCAATGGCGCCATGTCGTCTCCCCCTGCTACGGAAACCGCGCCAGTCGCTTCGTTGACGGGCCGCTCGAGTGATTGCTCACATGACTCACACGGAGAATTTCCTCTCTGAGGTTCCGTCGACTCGCCGCCAAGGTCACTTGATGGTTCACCACATTGAACAAGATCAAGCTCCTGCGAAAGCTTCCGCGCTTGCGATCGCGTGAGGGCCATGTACGCTAAGTTGTGGAAGAACAATTTACCCTGCTCTTTGAGAAGCTGCTCTGAGTTGTTTGAGTAAAGATAAGGAAAACGATCGGGAAGCGCGGCAGACACAGCCGCTTCGGTGCGAAGCTTACTGAACGGGCCTTCAATGACAACCGTAGCGATTGGTAAGCAAGCACTCTGCTTCTCGGCGACTTGCCTGATCCACGTGCATTCTCCTGTAAAGTCATCCGGAGACACCAATGAAGGATGGACAACGTCCATGGTTGCTGCTGAGTCTCGAAGTGCTCGACACGTTTTCCCATTCACACTAATTTCTTGGAGATACGGCTCTAACAACCGCAAGGTCTTTTCCGATTCTCGTATTGTTGCAAAAGAACCTTTGCTTACAGTTTATCGCGATGTGCCCTTCCTTTTTGCAGTTGTAGCAGATTAGCGGCTTCCGTGATTTAAACGCCCGTGTGGTATCAGTGCGTTGTTTAGAAACCTCGCTCGATTTGTCCGCTTCCGTTTGCCCTTCCCCTACAGTGTCCTTCGTAAAAGACGGGTTCTTCTTGAAATTACGGTGCGGAGCGGGTTTCCGTTGACCAGGTTTCTTTGAAAAGCCCTCTTTCCTTTCATCCTTTTCAACGCGCACTGCCCTGCTATGCAACTTTCGGCGAGTATAATACTCCTCAGCTAACTCTGCTGCCTTGTTTAGCTGTACTTAACCAAGTTTGTCGTGCAGCCAAAGCTTGATATTCTCCTCGATGCATTGGCAGAATTGCTCCAATGCAATGCATTCTACCACTTCATCGCGATCGTCATAAACACCTTCGTCCTTGAGCCATTAAATTAAATCGGCTTTAAGACGAAACGCGAAGTCAATGGGTGACTCATTCCCCTTTTAAGCATACCGGAACCTTTGCCTGAAAGCCTCGGGTGACAACTTATAACGTCCCAAGAGCACTTACTTAACCTCGTCATAGCTCTCAAACGCTTCCCTCGACAAGCAAGTTATCGCGTCGGACACTTCGTCGGGAAGAAGAGCTAACAAGTTCTGCGCCCAAAGAGACCGCTCCAAAGCATTTCGCTCACAGACGTGTTCAAACTTGACGAGATACTTCGCCATGTCCTCGCCTACTACGAACGGTGGCAGTTGGTCGCGAATTCTCTGACCGCTGACCTGAGCTGTCGCAGAAGCTACGCTAGGCACCTGCGAACACTGTAGGATTGCCGATTCTATTCGTTTCAACTCAAGGCGCTCCTGTCTTTAGGCCTCCTCACGGCATTCTCGCCTTTCAGCTTCTTCACGTTCGCGAGCTTCTCGCCTTTCAGCCTCCTCGCGGCGTGCTTTGATATCCACCCAGGCCTCATCGACTTCCTCAGCCGACACTCCTTCATCCTTCATGATCTCAAGGATCACCTGCTTTCGTTTCGCACGGCCCAAAGTAATGCCAAGTTCCTCACAAACTTCGATGAGTTCCTTCACTTCAAGGTTCTCTATCGTTTACAGCCTCTTGCTGTTTGCCCCAGTTAAGAATTTACTTGCCAGATCCACTATAGGTCTACAAGCAAGACGCGCAAGCAATTTTTAAGACTCCCGTGTTTACCCCGTCCACATTAACTTTGGTTTCAAATTACTTCGACTTTGCTTGAAACGATCAAAGCTCACTCTAATGCTTCACACAGCTCTTCTCTAAACTCCTATAACCTGTGCTTGAGTAGTCTGGTGAACTGAGGGGAAAACATCACCCTATCGGAAAAAAACGAATGGTGGGCATGGTGGAAACCACCACCCACCATTATAGTGGATTAATGTAGTGGGTGAATGGTGGGAAACGCCCACCATGGCGCATGGTGGGTATGGTGGGTGCTGCAGTGCCGGCAACACTTGAGCGTGAAGTGACGTCGGAATCACCGTGACGAGCTGCCACAAAAAATAAAAAAGAATTCTATAAAAACGGTATAAAAAAACACCCGTCCCGTAAACAAAAAAAAAGGCGCCACGGAGGATCGAACGTGCAACCTGCGGATTCCCATTCAAAGACGCTAACCACTGCGCCACACCAGCTTTTTTTTTCTTTATTGCCTTGCAAATCATGACTGTTCACATTTTACATATTTACATATTGGTCCATATTCAAGTGCGTCACAAAATACACCCAGAGAATTCATTGAGGTACCGTCAGCTCTTGGCTGACTATTAATCAATACTTGGGCATTCATAACAATCGCTCAATGCACCCAATCCAGTCTGGCACATCCTCTTGGCTTTTCAGCATTTCAAGAAAATGGCACACAGATTTGCAAAAATATTGGCGCACAGCTAGCACTTCTACATCCGCGTTTTCAAAGGCACATCGGGTTTTCCATATACTGTGCAGGCCCAGAAGCATGATAAGATCATAAGGTACACCTGCCTCGTTTTTAACCGAAAGAAAACGGATGCCATGTGGACTTAACGGTAATTCTTTTTTCAAGGTTCTTTGCAGTATATCCCAGAAAAAGACCCCGCTCCAGCAATCTATAAACACGTGTTCAATTGTTTCCGGTTTATTACACAAGTGGCAATTTGTGCTCCATGGCACGAATATTCCCTTATCCTGCAACCACGTTTTAACTGGTAAGGTACCAGTATGTAATTTAAAGAAAAAAGTTTTGACCCCTGGCGCTACAAGCATTCTTTTAACACGTTTCAGAACATCCTGTCCTGGGCCTGCACAATATAGCTGACGGTACAATGGAACAGGCAGTAAAACATCGACAAGGTCTCTATACAATTATTTACGTGGTACTTCAGCCAGATACTCTAACGAAAATCTTACTGACAAAAAGCGGAAAGACGAAACAACTTCTTTTAAATACCCTTGTATTGGTCCTTGCATATTTGATGATGATACGAGAAATCCCGGCAGCACTCTAGACAACAGTAGTTGTATAACAGTTCTCAAAAAGGGGTCATCCACATCACGCAGAAAAAGGAAACGATTGACAAGTTGTCTTATGTACAAATGAACTAATCCGAGTCCACCATCTCTAACTTTTCTGAAAAGGTTTGTGCGGCTTGATCTTTCCCATACAGAGCTCCATATGAAAATTGCAAATACTCTGTGTATTTTCTGTACACTTATTCTACTGCAGTGCAAAACCTGCATTACGTACCACAGCTTGCTCACCAGAAACAAGTTGCATGTTGTGGCCCGTGCGAATATCGAAATACCCCAACCTTTCCATTTTTCTACATCATTGCGCAATGCCTGTGTTTCTTTTTTCCAATACGGTTCACTGTCATGATAGAACTCCAGCGGCACTCCTAAATACTTCACTGGTGTTTCCTGCCATTTAATGTTTAGAAATACTCTTGGCGTGACGTCCCATTCCCCATGCCAAAAGCCAAGGCACTTATCCCAGTTCACGGCACTACCACTCGCCTGGCAAAAAGTTTTCACGGCATTTACAGCATGCATTATACTCTCATAATTTGTACAGAAAACTGCAATGTCGTCTGCGTATGCGAGGAGGCTAACCTCAGCTTCATGCAGTTTAAAGCCGCTTATTGCAGGGTTATTAATTACACTTAAGCAGAAAGGTTCAATGAAAATAGCAAAAAGCAGGGGCGATAGTGGACACCTCTGTCTCACTGACCGCAGCACAGGTATACGCTCACCAGCAGTTTTATTTAATACCAATCTCGTCGTGCATCCAGTGTAAGCCATGCGCACTCCTTCGCTAATCAAACTCCCTACGTTAATGTGATCAAGTAATGAAAGGAGCACGTCGTGCGGCACGCGATCAAATGCCTTTTCGAGGTCAATTTGAAGCATGGCAACATTGAGATGCATAACGTCACAACTTTCTAGGATTGATCGTGCTATGTTTATGTTGGTCATTATTTTCCTTCCCTTTATGCCACAAGTTTGGTGGGGCCCAATCAGTTTTGTCATAACTGTCTAGAGTCTTCTGGCCAATATTTTCATCAATATTTTATAGTCAACATTAGTTAGGCTAATTGGTCTATATGCAGTAACACTTCTTAACTTCGTGGGATCTTCTGTTTTAGGTATTAAGACCGTGTGGGCTGACAAAAACGATGGTGGAAGTTGTTTACACTTAAAAGCCTCGTTAAATACCTCCCTCAAAATAGGTGAAACTACGTGTTTGAATTCCTTGTACACTGCAGCACTAAGGCCATCTGGTCCTGGAGACTTACCATTGTTTAACTTATCAATTGCTTTTTCAACTTCTCGCTCTGTTATAGGCAATTCTAAAATTTTCTTTCTTTCGTCATCAAGTCTTGGCATTAATGAAATGAAATCGCTATTAAAACGTTCTGCGTGTACACTGGTTGGTGTGAATAACTCTTTGTAATATTCGGAAAAAGCACCGGCTATTGCTTCTTTCGTATGGCACCTTGTTCCTTTATATTCTATTTCTCTTATTTCATTCTTACAGGCATGTCTCTTCTCAGCTCCAAGAGCTCGTTTTGTTGGCATTTCTCCCGCTACCAAGTTTTCTGCTCGAGCTCGAATCAATGCTCCACGATAACGTTCTTGGTCTATCAACTCTAGCTTCTGTTTAGTTATGTTTATCTCCTCTGAAAATGTTCCGGCCTGAGTACATTCATCCGCTACTAACTGTTGCAAGTTTTCACGCAAACGCACTTCAAGTTCTTTTTCAGCATGTCTCAGGATACTGGCTCTCTCAAGTGCTTTCAGTTTAATGGTCTGTTTAAGTATTTCCCACTTATGTCCCCAGGATTCAAGTGTTCTATTTGCTAAGTCTTCTATGCCCTCTAGAAAAATCCGATTAAACTCTTCATCCTTTAGTAGCTTCACATTAAATTTCCAGAGGTCCCAAGAGAAATGTTTGTTATTCCTTTTATGTTTACCCATTGAGAATGAAACCAAACAATGATCACTAAACGTAACAGGTGTAACTGTAATCATGGCACGAAGGAATGATTTCGGAAGACACATATACTCTGTCAAGTCTAGCATGGCTTGAACGCTGAAAGTGGGTAAACATAACCCCTTTTCCACTGCAAAGACATTCACCCACGTCCTCTAGCTGAGCTTTCGCCACCATATCCATTAGAACGGCAGTGCTTAAATCTCTGCATGGCCTGGAACTTGATTTATATATACTCGAACAAACGCAGTTGAAATCCCCAGCCAAAATTAGTTTACGTTCACATTTTAAATACACATCACGTTTTTCAAAAAACTCCTTTCGATCTTGAATCACAGTGGGTGCGTACACACAGATTACTCTCCATTTTTCTCTTGGTAGGGATAAATCACATATAATAAAACGACCCGCCTCGCAGGTAGTTACAGACTCCACTTTCGCATTAAGGCTCTGCCGAATTAACAAGAGGCAACCTGCAGACGCACCTACCGCGTGACAAACGCACACATCAAACACTCTCGTGAAAGGCTGCACCATTCGCTCAGCGTGCTCTTCACTCTCTACTTTAGTTTCCTGTACAGCGACGATGTCCAGATCTTGTTCTATAATCAGGCGGTAAAGCTGGTTTTGCCGCCGTTTGGCAGAAAGCCCACGTACATTTAGCGTCGCCAATCTAATCGTCGCCATCGTGATGAGAGAAAGCCGAGCGAAAGACGCTTACCTTACCAACACCTAAACAACTGTCCGGCCGACGCTCAAGGCGTCGTCCCGTCGCCGCCGCGTGAAAGCGACAACGAACGCAGGCGGCCAGCACCCCGAGACTTTTTGGAGCCAGCCACTCGCCACTGCCCTTGATCTTCCTGGGTCAGACGCTGCTGGGACGCCGCGTCTCCCTCATTCAGGCGGCGCTTTACTGGCGTAGCTTCAACTGTATCCATGTCCGAAGTAGCGTCGGACCCGATGACTGGTTCAGCCTTGTGCTGGGTTTCCATTTGAGTCGAACGCCGTTGCGTTGGAGTGCCCACAACCGTATTTTCATCTGTGCCTGTGTCTTGCTTAGGTGTCTCCGTCTTTTCCTCGCTGGTCGCCACTGCATGAGACGCCTCCTCTCCTGCCTTCGACGCCGCGGCCCTCTCTGCTTCCTCTTCATCCATGAGCAATTCACTGTGGTCGGCATTTGTTGCCCGACTTGCTGCACTGGCATAGGAACGAGTACAGTCCGCCTGCTCATGCCCAAAAGCGCGACAACCAGCGCACCTGGGCACCCTGCAGTCGCGACGAATGTGTCCCGTGTTCCGGCAACGCAGGCACAGCGGCGCTCTTCCTGGCACGACCACCAGTGCCATGCCGCTTCCGAGACGCATCTGGTGGGGTATGCGATCCGTAGTAACGCCTTCTTTAAGTAGTAGCCGAACGAATCTTGTGGTTGACTCAACTCCTTCGAAGTATTCGTCTCTCCACTTGTCGCTGATAACTTCTTTCACTTCACCGTACTCCCGGAAAGCACGCCGTACAGTCTCTGCGCTGACGTCAAAGGCTACCCAATGCAACTTGAGACGCACCTCTTGCCTTTCTGGGTCGACGACGACGCAGGGCCGGTCTTTCACGGAGAGTAGGCCAGCGTCCAGAACTATCTTCTTGGCTTCATCTGTCTTCATGTTAAGAAGCCAGACGTGCGACATCTGATACGCTCCTATGCCGCTTACCTCTTGAATGATGCCTAGTTCCTTGAGCGGCTTTCGGAAGTCATTAATCCCGTACGGACGCGCTGCGATGTCGCAGTGCACAACCAACGTGCGTCTGAGTCCTTCTCCTGTGGGCAGTGGTGGCAGAATTAAACGGTAGTCCTTGGGAAGCGATGTGCACGAGAAACCGCGGCCAGCGTCGGCCGCTGTAACAGCTCTTGAGGAGCCTGCCATCCTGCGTCCGCACGCGTCGGTGACCAGAAGCAGAATGACTGCGCCACACCAGCATGACGTTGCTTGCGTGTTAAATACTTAGTTGCCATACAAACGTAAGGTTCAACTTGGTTATGTTTGTCGTGTACACAACATAGACAAGATGTACACCTGCTACTAAATATTGCACATTTATTAAACACAAGCAACTGCGGCCTGTAACGATTGCCACTATGTTAATGACACTAGTGCTATTTTTTGCAATTCACAACTTCAAGAAAAAAAAAAAACCAAGTGGACTGGGGAGCAGCGATAGTTTACCGGCGGGGTCTGCCAAGTTTAATATCCGTTTCGCGCTCGTTCTAAAGGGCGACATCTGTTCACGCTTTATGACGCTTCTAGGCTCATTCCATAGATACGCCCGCCTAATTTATTTGATTGAGTATTGGGATGCTTTTCGCGCAATGTAGAGGGTGGTCGCGCCAGCGCAATGCTGTAGCTCTTTCGCTAAAGCAACAACTACATAACGGCTTGGCCAAAACGAATACAGTGTGCCGGAAACATTACGCTATCATATTGGTTCACCAAGCACACGAATTGCCACGTCTGAGTTCTCGTACAAAAGCTAGAGAAGTGCCGGCGAGTGTGACCGGCGGCTGTCGGTGAGAAGACACTTAATTACGTTCTCTGGGAGTGCTTTAATCGCGTCGCAACGATGTTTGTTGATTCTTGAGTTGACACCATACACAATGAAAAATGCTTCATTTAGGTTAATTGATGCCATATGGCTGCGCTATATTGTCATACTTAATCGTCGTAATCATGTATTCTAAAACCCGGAAGCACGGATAACACAATTGTACGGGCTCGGTCAGTAGGCCTAACCTTTGGGGGAAATCATGGTGGTAGAACATGTAGTGTACAGATCCCAGCTTTGTACACTATTTAAATTGCACGCCATTATAAGCCCACCCATCATCTGCTTACTGCTTCCCAGCATTATCGCGATGGTGGGCAGAGCTTCTCAGCTTAGTACACCATGTGGCCCACCATAACAAGCAGCACCCATCATCTGCTTAGTGCTTCCCAGCATTATCGCAATGGTGGGAAGAGTTTCTCAACTTGGTACACCATGTAGCCCACCATAATAAGCACCACCCACCATATGCTTAGGGCTTCCCAGCATTATCACAATGGTGGGCAGAGTGTCCCATTATTGCCCACTATCTAGCCTCTGCTTTCCACCATCATTTCCACTTTACCCATCATCTGTACACCATACCACCCAGTATGTCCCAGCGTAACCACCATATTTTCCACTACGTCCCACCATAGCCATCATAATTTCCACCATGCCCACTATTATTTCCACCATGCCCACCATTATTTCCACTACTCCCACCATGTTTTCCAGTATCAACCATGGCAATTTTTCCGATAGGGCAGGCACTCACCGCATCGATGTCGCTGACGCCGGCCGATCACGCAGCTGCCAACCACTGTTACGAAGCGCGCCTCCGACGACGTTACGAAGGGCGCCACGAATCTGCCGCTGCCACGACTGTTACGAAAGACGGCGACGCCAGCACGGTCCCGAAGGCGCCACTGCTTCGAACTCCGCCGGGAAGGTCACCAGCCGTTTGGTAGCGTAGGTTTCTCAGCCCGCGACTGCTTCTGCGCAGAGGTGATAGACGAGCGGATGAGACGACGGTGAGTTAACCCTTTCAGCCCTGAATTTTTTATTTTGGTCTGATACACTTTTTGTGCGTGTTTTTCTCGTAGTTAGGACCCCAGAAGATCATAAACAAAAAATTGAGCCACTGGTACAAGCATTTTCGGATTAATTAACGTGGCATCAAATTAGGTAATTAGGGCCCTGTGATTGGGAAATGAAAAAAGTGGCTTATTTTTTTCTGCCAATCAATGGTGCACACAAAATGGAAACCAATGTCTCACTTTTCAGCTTAATACCCACTGAAACAGCTTCGGTATGACGTCCGGAAAATGGCGCTTACCCGCCTCAACTTACGCGCCTCGGCTTCACGGAAGACCTCGGTCACGCTTCTTCTTCTTTGTGGCTGCTACCTCCACAAACATGGCACAATATTGGTGTCATTTGCAGTGGGGATCATTGAAGAACTATGCCCCCGAGAATGAGCTGTATTAGTTACGTTTCCGAGATACTAGGGGAAAATTTGTGCGGTGGTGTCAATTGACACCGCCAGGGCCGAAAGGGTTAAACAAAATTTATGTACAGCATGTATACAGAGGCATTACAAACTCGGCACTGGGGCCGACAGCTTAGAGACCCGAAGAGCCGAGCTCTCTTCTCTGACACATAGGTCTACTACTGCTGGCGACGCGCCGCAGGGCTTTTTTTATATGCACCGGGTGGATTCTTTGAGAAACCAAATGTCCAACCAGAAGCGCCGCTGGCGGTGAGGTCAGAATCCTCCAATGGGGTCGCCGCTGGGCCGCGTCATTCTCATCGAATTCGGAGCCGCTGCGCGTGGTTGCAGCCAAGGACGAGTGACGTCGCCACGCATTGCGTAAGACTCGTCAGACAGGAAGACGCCGGTTGCTTCAACGGGCTCTTGGGCTGAGCGGGCTCGCTGTGCGTTGCGGGACAGACAGGCGCCACCGGGTGATGAAGCCGTTGAGTTGTTCGCGTCAGGCGAGCTCGCGTGCTGGCCTTGACACAGATTGCCTTTTTCCCGAGGCATGGACGTTCGGTGTGGACTCGCAGGCATAACAGTAAACGCATGGCTAACACGCTGCTGACACCACCCGCCGTCTATGATGACGCTGAACACCATTTTATAATGCTGAAACGGAACACGTGTTCGCGTATGAGCTTCGCAAGATAGAGAGAGAGAGAGAGAACGAGAGAGGGGGGAAAGAGGGAGAGAGATTGACAAGAAAGACTGTTCGTTGTCAACCAGATTTCGCTAACTTGAAGTTTGGCCACCATTGCGCTAATTTTACAACGCAGTGTCTGAAAAGCGAACAGTGTGTGAAGAGCGACAAGCAGTGTTTGAAGCATGAAATAGAAACCCCTTTATTCGGAAGGATACGGAAAATGACCATATTTGACTCACGAAGGTCGACACATAATCTGACAATAGGAGAAACCCAATCTGAAGCGTCAACCCTTTCTATGATGTTGAGGTTCAGGAGCTTGTGAAACTCGGCAGATACTGGTGTTCGAAGAGAAAAGGGAAGACGTCCAAGCTTAGACGATACCGACTCCACCTCTGGGCACTTCTTGAATTCGTAAACAAATCCGTAAGCAAGGCCAACTCAGAATCGAAAAGCACAGAGAACTTGCGCTCTAGAGCCCGTGGAAGGCATGTTGATCTTCGTACCAACTTCAGGGTATGCCGGATTTTCAACTACACTGCTGGACGTCTGGAGGAACTGCTATGTCGCACGTTCAGCATTTACTTCAAAAGCCCTTATGCCGTGACGGTTAATCAAAGAAGTGCCTCGTAGAAACACCTAGAACAGGAGCGGCGCACTCCCGCCTTTGAAGTATGACGTCGGCCCAGAAACAGACACGCACAGAGACTGCACGCTTTGAATGATCAAGCAATGAAACGCGTGGAGCCGGTAAAAGTGAAAAGACAGCAAACATTTAGTGAAGACTTTCTCGGAAAGGATTTAGACAAATCAACCTGAGCCCGCTAATAGAGTCAATTGGACATAAAAAAATTTGCACAGGAATGATGGCATCTTCAGTCATTTCTCACTTATCGCATCTATAACTTTACTTAATAATACGCGTTAGCTCTCTTAAAGATCATCAAGCACTATACGCGTTGTGCAATGGTCGAAAGTTCGGTCCTTGTGGCGGCAACTTACCTTTTTGTCCGTTTTTCTTTCTTCGCATTTACATAATAAATAACGCTCACTATACCTTACTTGACTTTCTTGTCTGCTAGCCCTAAGTGAGTGCAGGGTTTGTCACTATAGACGGTTTCAAGGTCACAAGCGTTGTAGCCCCCCCCCCCCCCCAAAAAAAAAAACAACTTTCGGTCACCTTATTTACCAGATCCTAACTTCGAAACTGAAAGCACGTTCTCAAATTTTTTTCAAAGGTAAAGAAAGTCTCTTCAGTTTTTCAGATAAAAGGAACGTGTGTAAAGCTAAAAAAATCTGTTATTTTTATGTAGCTCAAAATAACACTTATTTGAATATATTTCGCCAAATAAGAAAAGGAAAGAGTAGAAAATCAGCAGGCCATTTTCTAAAGCTCTTCTTGCCTACCGATGCTATTAAGGCACATCGATGGAAGAAACAGGGTGTCGTCAAGGGTGTGTACCAGGAAGGGTGGGAGTGATGGTGAGGACATCTGGTGAGGAGGAGGCAAAAACGTATGGCGAGAGTAAAGACCTGCACAGCTATATGTAAAGAGGTGGGAAAGCAAAGCAAGTGTGATGACGAGGAAAAGGAGGGGAGAGCACGCCTGCGCATCGCAAATGGGTGTTCACTCGGCTGCTTCGGACGCCCGACATGCTGCGCTGTATGAACGCCACAGTCGCCGAAGGGCAGGCGCACCACTACTTCGCACTTACGACAACTTTCACGTTTAGTGCAGCTGCATCATTAGGTAACCTCTTGAGCAGCCTAAATATTGTCGAATTACCGATTTCAGTGCTGTGTTGAAAGCAGCGCGAAAACGAGATGAAAGCTAAGGAACACAATTGATTCTCACCTGAAGTTTGATAAGCACATTGCCGCTATTTCGTCCAAAATTTCTTTTGGAATTCAAGTTGTGATTAAAACCCGCACTTACTTCCCTTTGGACATTCTTCGCTCACTATACTTCGCCTTCATTCATAGTCACCTGACATACTGTTGTTCTTCCTGGGGAAACGCCTATAGGACTCATCTGTCCAATATTACTCCTTTACAGTGTAAAACTTTGAGGATTATAATTTTTAGTCACTGGAATGACTCCGCTACGCCTATTCACAATAATCTCGGCATTCTCCCTACCCATCATTCAATATCTCTGAAATTATGTATGGTCATATTTCGCGCGCGTCAGCATGATATTGAAATAAACAGTATTCCATCCCGTTATCTTATAAATCCAAATTCGGCCAGATTTTTCTTACAACATAGTTTACTCTTGCCGGTGGTGCACTCAAACTATGGTAACCAGACAGCTTTGTTTTCTGGTACTTACCTCTGGAATTCACTACCTACGTCCATTAAAATGTGCCGCAATATGGCATCATTTAAAGCCCAATTAAAGAAACATTTACTTCAGCATCTTTGCTAACATTTCATGGTACTATTTTTCACGTTTTCTTAACTCATATGTGTTTTTCTTTGTTTCATTTTCATTTGTCTTTTTCATTCTTTTAGCAACTGTGTTTTGGCAATTGTCAATTGTTTTACGCCTCGTTAACTTAGAATTCGCGTAGATTTGTCTCAGAGTGTACTAATGTATAGGTTTCTGTACTATTGCTGCATTTCATGCTTTTGAATTATCTTTGTTTTTTCTTGTGTTTTTTTCGCTTTCCGCGTTTTGAATATGCTTTTCTTTTGCTCGACATTTGCCTGCCCTGTATTCCATTCCACACATTATCGCAAGGAGGTTCCCCTGACAGTGTTTACTTCGGGACCTCCTTCTGTAATACTTATGAGCCATGTCACTTGTATTTTCATGATGTCACAATAAACTTCAACTTCAACTTCAAACAACACAAGCGCTGACGAACACTGACATACCAACTGTACCGTCCACCTACATGTGCACGACATCACGGCTGACGCAATGATTAGTTGCGCAAAGAGTTATGTACACTGTTTCTTGAAGGTAAGCATGTCTGCCAAGCTATTGTAACAAAGAGGCTGTTTATACTGTCGGCAATTGAAGTTCACTTGCAAAAAGTCTATTTCATGAACTAGCACATGATGTCTTTATCACCTTCAGAGTGAAACTTTCTAAGCATTACTGCATTGTGCAAAACTTTACAGGTGAGTATATACCATTGGTATCGGCCAAGCGAAACTGTCGTGTACAGCGGGAGCGATTGTTGTCAAACAAAAGCAAACATGTTAAATAACTTGAAAAGAAGGATGAAACTAACTAGAGCAAGATGACAGTTTTTGAGAGAAAGAAATGCAACAAACATAGTATATGACTCAAAGTGTAACATAGAGAGAGCGAGAGGAAGGAAATTATAAGAAAATAAAGGGACCAAAACATGAAAACATACCCACACATAGAAGCAGACATGAAAAATTGACTTTAAAATATAGGAACAAAGAAAAACAAAAACGAAGCACAGTTGGAAGCGGAGAGATATAACCTCTGGGAATAAAGGAATAATCGAAATATAAAGGCACCAATAGACAAAAACACAGGAGAGGAAAGCAACAGTTGTGAAGAAATGAGGATTAGATATGGGCCACATTACAGAGGAATAAATTCCCCCATCTGTGCTTTCCTTCAGTGTTCGCCCAGCCCCTAGAACACTACCATATCTTTTTTTTTTACGATTGCATGTCATTTGGCATCAACAGCATGTCTGACTCCCAAATCCGGACATTTGAGAGTGCTGCTAAACATGTTTTGTATGTCTTAATTATACGCTCCTCTATGGGGTGCCCAAAATGCGCTCAAAGCAGAAGCTACTTTGCATTCTTTTTTAAAACAGCACAACTGCAATGCATAGGCAGAATTAAAGCGTAACACCCTCCCCCCTCCCTCACCGCGCACTAGATATTATGCATTGCAAATGCCGCACGTTCACAAAAGCACACATTCCCTTGGCCAGACGATGACGTACAAACACAGCAAGGAGCATGCGCTTGGTGAGTTGGCAACTGCGAGCAGTATTTCGAACGTTTGAGCTTTATTATCAGCTATACAATGTTCTGCCATGTCGATTTCGATGTTAAACTCGGAAAGTCGCGAGAACAAACGTGCACACAACTGCGCTCGCATACATCACAGTCAATACATCTCATGCAAACTAAAACCTTGCAGTACAAATACCAATATTTTCATTGTTCATTCATTGGCAACGCCAGCCATGCAGTACACACCTGTTCTTGCTTATATAGCTACTGAAACAAAAAATCTCGGTACTTACTCGACATGCCGAACATGCTTCCGATCTCTGCCCAAGCCCGGTCCTTCTTTGTCCGATCTTTAAAAAAAGGGTGCCGCTTGTCATACAGATATGGGTACATTTTAATCGCGTCGATGAGGAGCTCGGCCGAGCACTTAAAGCTGGCCGTGGTGGCATTCGCCTGATGCGAGGAAAAATCCACGGAGGAACGTACGTGCCGTTCGTACCTCACGGCAGTAGGCAAGCGCAACGAGAAAAAAAATAACATACGAAGTGGCCGGATGTAAACAAAGGCTGACGTCACTTCTGGTCTTCGCTGATTCGTTAAAGTGTTTTGCGACTGCAGTCGCGCGACCAAAAAATCGGTCAGGAAGCGACTGGCCAAAACAGTCGCTTTGCGACCGTTTGCGACCGTTCGCGACTGCTTGCGACCAGTCGCAAATGGTCGCGCGACCGCGACTAGTCGCCGGTGTGCACCAGCCTTAACTTGCAGTTGATATAGCGCGCTCTGCCTGCTCAGGCTTCACGAGCGTTTAGTTCGAAGCATCCAACTTTCGACCCGATTGAACTCGTCTGTGTGAAGTGCTATATCGTGTAAGGCTAAGGCAAAGGGACTGATGCTGTGTTGTGCTGACTTCTGGCCGCAGGTGCTGGCCACCTCGGTGTTCCTCGTGGTGCACGTGCTGGCGGGCGGCGACTCGACGCTTCGCTGCATGGCTACCGTGGCGTTTGCCATGGCCGTGCAGGGCGTCCACTTCTTGCTGTGCGGCCTCTTCTCGCCAGTCGTCACCACCAGCATAGCCAGCTCTTTCTACGTGAGCGAAGCTTCCCTATGACCGTATGCCTGCTGTGGGTTCCTCACCGGGGGAAGGGGGGTTCCTTGCGTCCGCCGCAGTGGAACAGTGGTTATGGTCAGAGCCGTACCCGGGAGTTTATTTTTATCGGGGGTGTTCACGAGTAGAGCTGTTAACTTGGGCAACTGGTGGTCGATGTAAAAGCGTGTAAATATTTTAATGTCACCCGCGAAGTTTAAGCATGAAAAAATTTCGGGGGGGTGTTAGAACTACACCAACTACCCCCTAGTTATGGTTGTGGTTATGTTTCTCGGCTGGTTGAGGGTTCGATGTTGGCCGTGGCGGTCGCATTAACGATGGACGCGAAATGGTAGATGCCCGTGTAGTGTGCGATGTCAGTACAAGGTGGAAAACACCAGATGATCGAAATTTCTGGAGTCCTCCAGTACGGCGTCTCTCATAATCATATCGCAGTTTCGGGACGTGAAACCCCAGATGTTATTAGGTTTTGCCACATCGCTCTCCCTTATTTCTTAATATTTACATTGCAACTATTTTTAATAACATCCTTTCTGCTTTTCTTGGCCTCAATCTGTTAGCTCTCATCAATATTGGTTTTAGACAAGAAACTTGAGTGCCTCGATAAATTTCGTCGGGAATCTGCTCAACCGCGCATGCTGTTTTAAGCAGTAAAGAGAGAACCTTTAACTCATAGTATGCAAAATACGGTCCGGCGGCGAGCACTAAGATGTAAAGAATTTTCGTGGCACAAACTCGTTTATGGTGGACCGTGATGATCACATGAATGCCGACAAACTGATACCCTATAAGGGCCTCACCCCTTATATTACGGATTCTGGATTTTAATTTGCAGACCACACAATGATAAGACGAATAATTCATTCAGCTTGGAATAATTCTGTCTGAGGAATCGGTATTTTCACATCGCTTGGCAGCAGCGGCTTTGGAAATGGGTGTCTGTCGCTAAAACCCACGCATTCCACTACGTCAGTTAGTTTTAATTGAAGTGAAACTTTGCACTGTTCATATTTGCCATACCTGCTGCTGCCAATCAGGTGCATTTTCGCGAACCATGGTCACGAATGCAGAATGGTCGTGTGTGAGGTTGATGCACTTCGAAGAGAGGTTGTATGTAGAAATGCACAAAGCCTTGATATGTTCAACTATACCTGTACGAAAAGAATGAAACAAGATCAGGAAACGTTAGCCTCGGACAACAATGCTTTGGGAAAAGAAAACGAGGACCTAGCAAGAAGGCTTGCGGATTCGGAGCAATACTCCCGTATCAACAACATTGAGATCAAGGGTACATACCTTGGCTGCAACGGTGGTACTGCAAACCCATCTTGCGAAAAGTCGGAGACAAGATAGGGTGTCCAGTGACCTCTATACAGACATTGACGTCATTCACCGTGTACACGCCAAGAAAGACAAAAACTTAGCCCAATTTTGCGTGAGAACGAAGATGGCTGACTTCATAAGAAGAGCTAGGTAAACTACGACAGACCTTGATCTCCCACAGACCCCAACCGTTCTAATCTATATCAATCAATGAACACTTGACGCCCGACAACAACCGCCTTTCTGCGCGAGCATTAGCTGTGAAGAAAGAAATAAGAAATCACAGCATATCCACGGAGTGAATAACGATGAGTGGGGCGAAGCATTGGAGGGTTTCATCGCTAAACTCTGAACCATCCGCGAAAATCGCCCACCACATCTTCAAAGACGTGATAAACACTGTATACGTTTATACAAAAAGTTATTATTGGTAAGTAGTAGCTATACGTCGCTTCCGTTCCCCCTTCATATAACGGCTTTATGGTCGGTGAAGTGATGGATCGGTGATGGGGCGTAGCGGAAGGTATGCGAAGACAAATTAGTGGGCAGTTTTTAAAGGTGTAACTATAGGCGGTCACGTGGAAACAAGGGATGGACACAGTGGGAAAATCTATGGTTTTTTAAACGAGCACCAGGATACAAGTACCCGACCATCTTCCATTTCATATTGGCTACTTCTCAACAGTATTGGCTTTATGGTCGCTGAAGTGGTGGATCGGTGATGGGGTGTAGTGGGATATTTGCAAGGATTAAGTAGCAGGCAGTTTGCCAAGAACTATAGGGTGAGCACTTTATAAAACTACAGGTGGCTACATACAATATCAGAGGAAGGACAGTCCCACACCCCAAGGAGCTTCGCCTTCAAAATTGAAGTCCCTTTGGACTGATGGTTGTCGAATCAAGGTGAGAGAAACAGAGGACAACCGGTTGTGTGTCATTAGAAGCACAGGAGACCTGTCCGAAATTCGCTGATGGGGTCTAACCAAGTCTGACTTGGCTTGATAGAGAAACAGAGGACAACCGGTTGTGTGTCATTAGATGCACAGGAGACCTGTCCGAAATTCGCTGATGGGGTCTAACCAAGTCTGACTTGGCTTGATAATGAATTACGTGTCTTCCAGAAGAAAACAATTAGTGTCAGCTAAAAAGCCAGAATTGGCTTTTTTTCATTAAAATGTTCTTTCACTGCCAAATAAAATAGACGATTTCAGCTTGCTGCTCGACACTTTCGGAATACCGTCTTCAGTTATAATATTGACTGAAACTTGATTAACGCCCACATCGTACATGCTTCAGCTTCCTGGCTATCAATCGTTCTTCCGTAATCTTCGTGATAAGCGAGGTGGTGGTATTGTGCTTTCTCTCCAATACGATATCTTGGCCGAGGTTGCGGATGAATTCACGGATATAACTCCTGATTATTGGGTATTAACTATGCAGAGCCGTAGCAACATGTTCTCCGTCATGTACAGACCACCATCTGGAGATGCAACCCGATTTCTTGTATACCTTGAAGAGCTTTTCAGTTATTTATTAGAAGGGATAATCAACTAGGTCTTACGTGGGGGCGTCAATATAAACATGCTTTCATCGTGTCTACTACAAAGAGAATTCCATTCACGCATAATGACTTATGATTTTTCAAACACGATATCTTCTGTAACACGCGTGACTATTGATGGCGCATTCCTTTTAGATGTATTCATCTCAAACATTAACATCGACTTGTTAGAGGCCGACGTCGTGTACACTGACATTAGTCACCACCTAGGTGCTATATTCCTAATAAACTGTATCCACGCTATGGCTAGTAAAACTAAAAAAAATGTTATTCAATCTACCACGTCATTGCCAAAGAGGCATGGCATAGCGTTTACCAAGTGAAACATAGTGACTTTGCATGCACTGCTTTTATTAGCACTTTCAAAACTTTTCACCATGAAAATTTGCCAAAGAAAAAAAATTGACACGGGTATCCAAGGCGCAAAAACCTTGGCTAATGCCTAAGCTTCTTGATATGGCTAAGCGCAAACGTGCCCTGTATGCCAAATTAGTGAAATCAAGAGATCCAGCCCCCTTAAGCAAATTCAAGAAATATCGCAATAGTTTGACAAATCAGCTTAGGGCTGCAAAGGGTGCTTATTTCATAGCAATGTTCAGTGACTCGGCCAATCAAAGAAGTGATAAAGTCTGGTTCAAATAAACGCTTTTTAAAGCCTAATTCACTTTCAGTTATTTCAAATGTTTTGATTCCGAATGGGCAACAACTTTCAGGATATGTGACACTGATTGCTTTTAATGCGATATTTTTATTGAAACCTCGGTTAAATGTTATTGATGGCCTTAACAGCTATGCTCAGTTCCTGCCTGCAAACGCGTTCAGTGACACCCTATTTCTTGTCCCAAGTACCCCAGTAGAAGCTCTTTATTGTTTCAGTAATATTGGTAACAACCGCTCCCTGGACCTTGGACGCCGTTGGTATCCACATTCGCCCCGTAAAATGTGTGCTTCTTAATTTATGCCATGTTGTTACCCATATTTATAATTTGATAATATCTACAGGTGTATTTACAAACAAACACAGATCTCACGCGTTGTTCCAGTCTACAAGCACGGTGATGAAGGGAAAATAAACAATTATCGGCCTATTTCAATATACCCAGTGTTTCCAAAAGTCATCGCAAAATAATGCATATGATATTGTCGCGACGTCAAGAGAGAGGTCGTACTCGAAGAAGCTGAGAAAACAGCAGCGGGTCGGTCTTTTTGTTAACCGCGTGAGAGAGAGTTCCTCATCTTTCTCGTTCTTGCGTTCTGCATAAAAGCGTGCAGATGCGCGTATGCGCTGTCGCCTTCGTCTTTTTAGCGGGACGCACGTGACAATATTATAATTTTTTTAATCACCACAACTTGTTTCACGATTTTCAACATGAGTTCGGGAAGCATCGCTCTATTGAAAAAGCCCTCTTGACTCATAACAAACAATTACAGATGCATTTAGTCATTAAGACATTGCATTAGCCATATACGTCCATTTTTCAAAGGCATTTGACCGGATTAATCATTCCAACCTTCCCAGCAAATTAGAAAAAAATTGTGGTGTGCGTGGGACTGCACATGCTCTTCTGAAATCTTATCTTTCAGACAAGATACAATTCATAGACGCCAACAATGAAATAACTGCAAGAATATGCTGGTCGTTGTTTTGTGTCACAAGGAAGTATTTAAGGGCCCCTTTTATTTTTAATTACCATAAATGACCTGGAACACTGCACAGATAACGCTACATTTGTCTCTCACGCCGACGACATGATAGTTTTTAATACAGGGAGCTTGGAAACAGAGATAAAAGTAATGACTAATAAAACACTGTCTGTCATAAATTTCTGGGCTTAGGCGAATTTATTAAAACTAAATCCTTCGAAAACAGAAGTTATTTTGTATACGCATAAAAAAAAACCTTGACAAATAAGATTTCTGGGCTCTCAGCAGATAGATATGGTTGATTGCGCTAGTATCCTTGGAGTATACTTTTCACGGCACTTTACGTGGAATGTACATGTTGATAGTCAACACTCTCAGGTGTCATCGGTCAATGGGTGCCCTTGCACGCATGTGATATATTTTTCCTTCGAAGGTAAAAATTATAATATAAAATGGCCTGCTATTATCTTTGTTACAGTACGGTAGCATAGTGTGGTGCACTACTGGAGTGGCGATTTTGCGCCAGCTGTACTTACTACAAAAAGAGCCAAACAAAACACTGCTTCTGTATACTGTGTATCCTCTACAAAGGTTCTTTTTCCAAAATAGGATAATTTTCCTGTTTTCTCTTTGTACAATGGCAGGCTGATGTGTTATAAAGGGTTCGTTAAGCATGGGACCAATAACACGATTATTATTGCTAAAATTAACGTAAGCCCAAGTGTTCGTCTCACCAGGCACTAAGAAGTTGGGACTGTACCCGACAGATCGCGTCACCGATCATCTGCAGCAGTCGCACCTCACTTCGGCTCCGCCAATTTTTGGCCTTCACGCCGTTTTTTTTTCGACCCTATCTAGATAATTTCTTCACGGGTGGCCGAAGCACATAGTCTGGATTATTTCGATACAAGCTTTATTGCGAAACTCGCCCGGCGTGGCCAGGGAGAGCTTTCGAAAGTGCTTGACCACGCCGCACACTGAGATCGGCCTGTCAGCCTTAGATCAAGTACGGCCGCCCGCACGCCAGCTCATCGACGACGGGTGACCGCTCGGCCGCCCACCGCTGCCTCGTCACCTATGTCATAGCTGTCTACCGCTATGGAGTACGCTATCGAAAGACAGGAAGCTACCGCCGAAGAATTATCGGACAAATCCTGGCAGTCGTTAGGCCTCCGCGCCCAAGAGCAACGCCGAGCAGCCCTGCGCCTTGCCGCAGCCGCCACATTAAGCCAGTCACTACGCCAACTTTCCAGCCGTCATCATCGCCCCCTTCGAAGCGAGCAGGTATACCTCGCCTGCACAGCACCGTCACCGCACTCCGCTGCCTCGCCTCTCGGCTGACATGATTCGTGTCGTTGCTGCACAAAAAGCCCTGTAGAACTTACGCTCCAGCCTTGGGACTTGTGCGCCGCCTTGCTGCAAACAGCATGCCTGCAATATATCCCGCTCGCATCTCGCGACACGGTGCGGATCCACCCGGTCAACAGCACTTTTACGCTCAGCGTCGCAGACTTGGTTCGTGCTCAAGCCTCCGCATCACCTCCTTCACGGTGTCCGGTAACACTTTCATCGTCCACCTCTACACCCCCCCCCCCCCCGCCAGACAATGCCTTCAGGGGCATACTTTACCACGCCTTCGATGACTTCACTGACCAAGCCATCCTTGACGACCTCCAAGCAAGCAATCCTACCCTTTCTGTCGTGTGAGGCCGCCGCATAGCCAAGTCCCCTCACATCTTGGTTACCCTTATAGACCCGGAATAACCCCGGTGGATTTTATAGCATGGTGTTCAACTTCGCCTCGTTCCGTCTCGCCATAAGGTGGAAGCGTGCTGCAATTGCCGCTCGACCGGCCACCGGACCGATGTATGCCCCAAATTTTGGCACCAGCTGTGTCATCGCTGCGGTGGTGCTCACCCCCCATCGCCCGAAGGATTGCCACTAACCTGTATCCCTCGCTGCATCGTCTGCAACGGGAATCACTACACGCACAGTTCTAATTGTAAACACTGCTACTTGCAGTGCCCTCAGCGCCCGAAGGCCCCGGTACTTGACACTCACTACTCGGCAAAACAATCTGCTGCACCCCCAGCAGCCACGCACTCGTCCCAGCAAGCGGCATTTGGACCCTCATCAGTTCCACCCCTGAAGTCGGTCCCTGCTTTTTCGCTCCTCGTACAAGCGGTGCCTAAACCTACCTCTCATTCCACGCATTTGACATCGGCCCGCGGCGCCCCCGGCTCACCCTTGGAGCCACAGGTCGTTGCACTGCAGCAAGCAAACGCCTAACTCCAACAGCAGGTCACTGCACGAAACGCCCAAATTGTGGCTGAGAAATAACTAATTGATTCCTTCCAAGTGCAACTGCACGCACTTGAAGAGAAGCTGGAATCAGCGATCACGATGCCGTCCTCTCTTGCCACCGCCATCGATTCGTCCTCCGACATGGACGTGCAGACCCCTGAAGGATGCACTAGCAAGTTCCGCAGACCGAACGTTCCTTTTACATCTCTCCACCTCTCCAAAGAGATGCAGATAGCTATCAAGACGGCCCTGGTGGTACTTGAAAAACGGTTGGAAAGCCGCTTTACCTCCGTCCACCAGCTTCTCACTGCACAACGCAAAGCTCTCAATTCTCTGCGCACAGACTTTGCCGCCTATTCCCCCGCCATGTCTTTCCAATCTCTTCAATCAAGAGTTGACACCCTGCCAACTACCGTGCTCGAAAACATCCAAGCCAAGCCAACACTCTATGTCCGCACCACCTATAGTTTGACAGCCCGATCCTCGCCGTCATAAGCCTAGAGAATGTCATCCGCTCTCAAAAATGGCTGACCCATCCGTCGTCACCATTTGGCAGTAGAATTGCCGTGCTTTTCGTCACAAGCGTAACCACCTCTTTCTCCACCTTCTACAAATAGACCCCTCAGCCTCTCCAGATATCATCGCACTACAGGAAACTCACGCGAACGTTTTCCTCTCCGGTTACGTTGCCCACAACCAAGTAGCTCATGATCCTACGCCCCACCCCGTCAAGGCCATCTTCACCCGGTGGACACTCATTGTCAATCGAGCCGATCCGACCTTCCCTGCACTCCACCACGTTTTTCTCAAGGTACTACCTGAGCGATGCGAGCAGCCCGCACTTTTCATTCTCAATGTGTACAACACCCCTCGTGCCACTGACGAAGCATCGCTCATTGCCCTGATTCGTGCCGCTGCAGCGAGAGCAGCCAAATTACCCCTTCTTATTCTCGGCGACTTCAACGTTAGGCATCCGGACTGGGGTTACCTTAAGACCGATGGTCCCGGAAGGAGGCTGTGGCAGCTCGCTCATGACCTCACCTTTTCCCTGCTCACTGATCGCACACAGCCAACTCGCATCGGCAACAGTGCCGCGACACAACCCCGGACCTGAGCTTCTGCCGTAGTGTGCAAAACGCGCGCTGGTCCAACACGCATCATTCCCTAGGCAGTGACCACTGTGTTCTCACAATTTAAGTGAACACGTTCCTCTGCAAGCCACGCCCACACACAACCCGCCACACAGATTGAGACGCGTTCCGAGAACACCGGTTGCACTCTGCTGCCCTCAACATTGAGGACCTTTCAACATGGACCGATCAGCTGCTAGAGGATTTCGACGCGGTCCCCGCTTCAATCACTACCACAAAGGACCATCCCGCAATCGACTCCAGCAATGGACTCCCGCCTTGCCCATCTGTGGGCCGCAAGACGTGAACGAGTGCAAGACGTGACCGATAGGCTCGTCCTGGCAGCCTAGTTGGCTCGTCACCCTCGGAAAGTCTTTTCAGGCCTGCGCCCAGCAATCTGACGTCAGTTCCGCCCGGCCGACTCTCGGGGAAGCCGCAGCGAGCGCAGCGCGGGCGGCGCGGGTCAGTTCGGCGGCGTGGTGTTGGCGGTGTTTCACGTTTATTGCTTTCCGTTGTTGTTTTGCGGCAATTTCGTTTCCGTGCGCGATGCTGGAGTGACGCGACGATGCCGAATAAGTGTTGTGTACCCGGATGCACCAGCAACTACAAAACAGGAAAGAAGATACAAGTGTTTTCCTTCCCTAAAGACGCCGACGCTCTCAAACAATGGCTACACGCCATTCCTAGGAAGGACTTCGTGCCGACTTCGTGCACTAAGGTAAGAATTTGAGATGCTCCTGTTCTTAGCTTGTCGTTGCTTGTTCGGGTAGAAATCACCTATGATGGGAAATACTTGAGCGTCTGGCCGCCGGGCCTCGCGAAGCGCTGACGCCAGCAGTTGATGAGAATCGCCCAGAAAGGCACGTTCGCAGCAAGGATGGTCAGCTGCGCTTTGTTCACTAACAGTGCCGTGGTGTCGTCCATTCTTGCAAGCTCTCGGTGGAAGCGCTTCGTGGAGTGCGGTGACATTACGCTCCCGTGTTTCCTTTCATGTTGCTTGTACCGCTTAGCGCAGCGCTTTTATTTAGATGCTTGCGAAGCGTAGGTAGACTTTGTTTTAGCTACACGGACTGTAAACACGGTCATCCAAACGGGAGCGCATTTTTTTTTCTTTTGAGAAGTGGCGTCTCAGACGTTCTTGAAGCGTTTGTGCAGGTGTGCGCGGATCATTTCGACGCTTCATGCATCGAGAAGACGACATCGTACACGGATCCAAGGACAGGGAGAGTTATTGAAGTTGCACTCGCAGTACCACGGTTGCGTCCTGGATCTGTCCCAACGGTATTTCCCGGCTGTCCGTCCTACCTATCAGTACGAGACCAGAGCACGAGAGAAACCCCTGACGCCAACAGGAGCCGACAAGAAGCCTCCCAACTCGCCCGTGCTATAGAAGAGTCGCTGGCGTCATATGAAGCGGAGCAAGAACGAGACCGGTTTTCGTCCCTCGAAGAACTAAGGGCTCGCCTGCAAGGGGTGTCAGTGTCTCCGAAGTGGACTGTGATTCATAAAGAAGAGTGCTCCATGTTTTTGAACATTATCGACTATCGTGAACCTTGTTTGAATGCGTCATTGACCGTGTTTGCAAACCTTGAAGTCTTTGCCTGCTATCAAGGTTCACCAATCAAGAACCTTGGTAGCGCTGTTGTACCAGACTCAGTTCAAAAAGTAAGTTCCTTGTTGGAAATTTTGAACAACCTGTCGATGCTGTCTGAGGAGCGCTGCACTTATCGCCACCTGGCTCAAGCAATACATTCCCTTCTGGACAAATTGGAAGCCAGCATTGATGAAGGCAAGAAAGAGACGGTGAACTTTATGAAGGAGCAGCTACTACTCCTTTCTGCAAAGCGCATTCAGTATAGTGCACAGGTGATGGTCTTTGCATGCATCTTGCGTACAATATCACCACATGCCTACAAGTTCCTGAGAAGCACAGGTACACTAACTTTGCCCCACCCAAGCACTATTAGAAATGTGTGCTCGTCTATTCAAATGTGCCCACAAGTTGATTCTTCTGACGACACTTTCCTTCAGTATGTGTCTCAGAGATTCAAACATCTGCAGCCACATGAACACACTGTGACGCTGATGCTTGACGAGATTCATATCAAACCTTGTTTAGATTACAAAGGTGGGAACATATGTGGTGCAGCAGTTAACTCCAACGAAGCGGCCACATCGGTGCTCGTGTTTATGATACAAAGTTTGCTGAGCGCATTCAAGGAGGTGGCGCACATTCTTCCGGTAAAAACCTTACAGGGTGAAAACCTGTAAGGTTTTTACGCATTGAAAAAGATCAGAAGGCGAAAAATAAAAAGGCCCGAATTTTTCTTGGAAAGTAATTTTCCAAGCGTCGCGTCTTTCTCTTCACATTTATTCTTGTGAAACTGCACTGAGTGTATTTGATTGCATAGTCATGACTTGATTTCCTTGGTATACTTCTGCCTTATGTAAAATGAGCCCTGTTTCCAGTTTTGTATCTCTTTACAAGTTGTTAGCTTTTAAAAGTGCTGTACCCTTTTTTTATTTTTTTTAACTCGAACTGCCTCGGTGCCTACTGTAGCAGTTGTACAGTCCTTTTTGGTACCTGAGCTTTGTACACTTTCCTTGCGCACTCTGTGTACAGACATGTTGTGCTCTGTGATTTGTTTTTTCTTAGATTTTTGTTTGATTTTTTCGCTAGGACATGCACCTACCTGTGGCAGTACAATTAATTTTCTTTCTGTCATTTATCATGCTGTGGACCACAATTTAGTCACCAGTGTTCTTATGTATTGTATTTTTTGGCAAGTGTTTGAACCTGATACCTTGTGTTGCTACTGCTACTATGATAAACGAATGGTATGTTTTCCTCTAACCTACAATTTAAATAAAAGTGTGCTTTTTCTGTTCCAATGCTCGGGGATGTTTTTGCTGTTACAATCTGTTTTGTTTTCTGAGTTTTATGTGGCAAGATGTTGTGTTTTGTACTTTTGGCATATTTTCAGCATTAAGGGCAACATCTTGTGTTGCCTGTCGTCTGCCTGGACCGAGAACAATGCGCACTGTGATATTTGTACAGACGGCGTCTGGCTGTGATAAATAAATATGCATTATTCCATTCCCGATATTCATTATTTCTTGATACCTTGATAAGTTCCCCCGCTGCGGTGGCTCAGTGGCTAAGGCGTTGCGCTGCTGAGCATTAGGGCGCGGTTTCGATACCCGGCTGCGGCGGCCGCATTTCTGATGGAGGCGAAAAGCAAAAACGCCCGTGTGTACGAGATTTCGGCACACAATAAAGATTTCCAGGTAGTAAAACTTGATCCTGAGCCCTCCCCTACGGCGCGCTTCATCACCTGCGTTGCGTCGGCGCGTTAAACCATACAATCAATGGATACCTTGATAAATCGTGCGGACATGGTGTCAAGGAACCTCACCTGAGTCAGTAGGCGTGAAGGGCGCGCGCGGCAAGCGCTCGCGGCTGGCGCAGCCACCCAGCGAAGGGCGGCCGGCGTAATGTGACGTCGTCGACGTCACGTCACGTGACGCGCAGGCCTGAAAAGCTTCCGGGGGTGACGGTTGGCTTAGCCTTCCACATGCCTCCCTCTTTCGATAAATAAAAGAGTTCACTGACTCACTGGACTGTACCGACCCGGAGAACTGTTCGACGAATAAACTTCTTAACCCGCGAAGATTTGGTTCTTATTCTAAACAAAACTGTCACTTAAAACACTGATGCAACTTCATGACTATACATTTCAACTATTATCTTCCTATTTTCAACGCTTCGTTTCATAAACATTGTGTTACTTTATGCGATGCTATACGTGTAAGTTCATTTGGTTTTTTATACATGATTGTCTGTCATTACTGCTGCTTTGCCGACTTGTAACGGGGCCGGGACCTCGTCAAGCTCTTGAGCTTTTAGTCCTGTACTCCTCCCATCAAAAGAAAATGAATTGATTGATTCTTTACGCCTACGTGCTGTGCAAAGTACAAACCCGTGGATGAAAAGACTCATCTTTCATGAACATTCTTCAACCCAAATAAAAAATTGGCAGATCCCACGTACAGTGGGAATCGATGATATGTGAAGCACAAATGAGAAATGTTGATAAGTCACTTTGAAATGAACACAATGTTACGAGGTGGAAGTAAATGATGCTGTAAATGACTTCCGTGTCATGATTATCCATCGACGTCACGTAACACCAAATTTGGTATATGTTGAGCTAGCAAAACGGCCGCGAGCGCATCATGAAGGGCCCAATATACTCCAATGTAGCGTTGATGCGCGCGCACGCTGGGCACAGCGACGCTACGATAGCAAAACGCGAGCACTCTATAGTCTGACGCAAGGCGCGACCGGCGCGACCAGCGTCCGTTGGCGCGGCCCGACGGCAGCCGGCGCGAAATGCGACAAGCTGCATTTCGCGCCGATGCATTACCCAGACAACACTGCGTCTCCCTCCTTTCGTGACGGAGGGACGCCGGACGCGCTGAAACGCGCGTGCGTCAATCAACGCAGCGCGGCGCGCGCCGGCGAGTATACACGAGAACACGCCAATCTTACACTCATGCGACTTCAGCGGTATACTCTCTCTCTCAGAGATGCCATATATTGCTGTGAACTGCCAAGGTGTGCCTCGCTAGCATGGCAAGCAGTGGCTCTGGGGCTTTAAAATGTGACAAAAGCGCCTGTTCACGCTGCGCTAGCTTATAAGATGTCATCTGGGGTGCCACTGCGCCAAATTCAGATGGAAAACAACCAGAGAAAGAGTAAGATATTACTAAGCACGGTTTGTGAAGATCTCAACATGATGCGGCAATCGCGCCGGTGTGGTGTGTCCTGATTGCACAGATTTCCACCCGCAACGAAAAACACAGTGCTTCGCCGCCAGTGGATATAATCGCAATCGGCAGGAAAAACTACGTCCAGTAGAGGTGTACGAGTAAGTATAATTATTGCGTTTACTGAAGCAAGACGCCAGTTGTCCCACTTTACAGCAGCGTTTTGCGTGCAGTATGCCTGTATAGTATGCGGCACCAGGAACCTGCCCGGGCCTTCACCAGGCTCGCACTCGCCACCTACGCGGCCTTCACCACCACCCCGGCCGACCACCTGACTTGACGCGCTGGACGCACGGTCCACTGCATCGACAACTCCTGGCCTTCATACAGGAAACAAAACTTTTCCTTTTTATTTAACTGATGCCGTAGGGCATACTAGCGCCAATAAAAAAAAAAAAAAGTATGCGGCACCAAATCAATGCCGTACTTTTTCGCAGGCTGTATGCCAGTAATCGGATATATTATGACTCACGCGTGGATGCAAGCACCGCTTACGCATACAATTGTAACGGCGTACTATAGCGATGCAAAGAGACGTGAGCGGCACGAAAAGCATAGCTTTCGACTGTGTCGAACTGCGGCATGTCTTGACTCACTAGGCGAATCCGTGCTTTCGGTTGGCGTCTACATAGCATTTTAAAATCTTGTTCTGGTTGGTACTTTCGCAACGCATGTGTGTTCTGAGTGCTCGGCATGAGTGGCAAATAATAAACACACGCAGTAGATGAGCGTAAATTAGAGCGAGACTCTAGCGCTACGTTGACGCCGACTTACAGCACAAATTCTGCCTTGCCACAGCCAAAGCACGCCGCAGTGCGACTGGGTCGAAATCAACGCTTTCTGCTGTTCGCGTTTCTTTCAATCGCAATAGTAAGTACCTAATAAAGTTGCTTCTGAAGTCTGTAATGCACGTGCCGTAGACATTCCGGACTGTTTAGGAAGGTCTCCTCGACGTTTCACACAAAATCAGCACACAATTCCAGGAGAGGAACAGCGCGAAACATCCTTACAGCCGGACTTGGTATGTGCCGTTTCGCGTTTGATTTGCGGAGCGTCTGCTCGCGTGGCAGTGTATAGGTGTCGCTTCGCCATGCTTGAAACAGATGGCATGACGCGCTTTTCAATATGGCAGCACGCACTGAGCTTGCTGTGTTCTGGTGCATATGGCATGACCGCTGCCTGGCGTGGCAACGCCGGCGCGACCCGAAGAAATGAACGCCGGTCAGCTCGCGCACCGCGTCGCGTCGAAATGTATTGGCGCATTGACTGTGGCATGTTCTCACATGACACGCATCTCATGATTATCATGTTTGCATCAGTCACATACCCACGTCATCCATTGACGTACTGTAATACCGAATCTGGAATATGGCATGCTAGCGAAACGGCCGAGAGCGCATCATGAGCGTGGCATGTAGTCATGTTGCTACATGACACGCACGTCCCGATTTTCATGTTAGGGTTTGTTGCTAGTGTTTGCCATGCAATTTTGTCATACCATACCAGTTTTGCAACATGTCATGTGAACGAAACCACCGCAAGAGCTGCAGGACTATGAAATGTAAATCATGACATTCATGACATACATGTTATGAGTTTCATGTTGCGGCTAGCCAAATATGTTTTTCATACAGTCATGTTATGCTATACCAAGTTTTGTATCAATACCACTATCGAAACGGCCAGGAGAGGTAAAAGTCGTAGGGGGCTAGATAGATAGATAGATAGATAGATAGATAGATAGATAGACAGATAGATAGATAGATAGATAGATACGTGCAAAGTCGCCGAAGTTTGCTAATAGATGCTTCGCATTCAATAATGTGTGGTGATTAACAAGCCAAAAGCACAACATGACACGAGACTCCGGAAATTTCTGCAATCTGGGGTCGTTTAGCGTGTGTTTACATCGCACAGTGCACGGGAATCTTGCATTTCCCCTCCATCGAAATGCGACCACCGGCTGTGATCGACCTCGTGACATTCGCGGTCTACTGCACCGCCGAGGCGGATTTTCTTTCACTTTACACATGCACAGCGGAGGTACCATTAACGTCGGCTGTGTAATGCCTAGGTATACTGTAGGATTCACTAAAGAAACACCCCCGAAGTCAATACAACTGCTGTAAAGGTACACCGAGAGCACCAGACTGCGAATGTTCTCGCTCACAAATGTCCACGTGTTGCCATTAGAAGGATATCACAGGAAAAAATGGTTTTCATGGTATAAAAAAATGACTCTTTTACAAAACCCATTTATTCACACCACAAGCAATCCTCTTGAGCGAGAAGAGTCTTGATAAGCCAGAATACGCTTTAGAGGCAAATACAGCTAGCGAGAACACTTCGAAACACCGTGACGTCACGGATTTTGTCGACGTCTGCTAGGGTCTGCATAATTCTCCACCAACGATAAACGAATCACGTTATGCTAAAATGAGTCATCTTAAAAACTTCACGTTGATGGTATTTCAGATGTGCATTGTAAGCGTGTACATTTCGTATGCTTCAATATGTGTAATGTAAGTCGTCATCGTTGTCATAATTGTCATCATTATCATGAGCATAACTACGCCTACTGCAGGGCAAATTTCCTCTCCCATGTTACGCCAATGAACCGAGACTTGTGCTCTCCGCTGCCATGTTATGCCTGCAAACTTCTTAATCTCATCTTCCGACCTAATTTTCGGTCTCCTATTTACGCGTTTCCCTTATGCTTAAATCCAGTCAGCGACCCTTAATGACCAGCGGTTATCCTGCCTGCGTGCTATTTGTCCAGCCTATATTATTTTTTTTTTGCTCTTTGATCTCAGCTATATGACCCACAGCGCTTTCTTACTGTCTCGTAAGATTACACCTATCATCTTGCTTTCACCCGTACAAATATTTATTGTAACGTTCATTTGAAGGTCAGAAACCAGTTGTTGCTAAAACGTACCAACAATCAAAACAACACCTGCGAACTATATACATCCTCCTTTACGGACTTTAGCAACCGTCTGGCGGCAACGGGTCAGCAACCTTGAATAGAAACGTCTTCATACTGGCTGTTCGATAATTTCTTGCCAACGCCCAAGGAACATTTTTCTTTTGATCCCGTAGCAACAACTTTTAAAAATGAATGAACTGTAAGAGTGCACCTGAACTGGGCTACTTGGTACATCATTAAGACGGGAACAAATACCTCGAGGCACGGGACGGGGGCAGAAACGCGCCCTGTCTTACGTTCTCTTACCATCCCGTCTGTAGTGCTGCTTGCAAATCAATCAATCAATCAATCAATCAATCAATCAATCAACCAATCAATCAATCAATCAATCAATCAATCAATCAATCAATCAATCAATCAATCAATCAATCGAATTGTAACAAAAATAAATAATTGCAGCCTTTTAGAAAAAGTAAACAATTGCGAAAGCATCATACTTGAGCGATATGATATACAAAAAAGGGAAAAAATTATGCCCATTTTAATGAATGGCCATAAACCTTCTTTTAACTATCTATTATATGTGTCTACCCGGTAAGAAGTTGTTGACTCTCATTCTATTGTAGCATGCCCATATACACCACGAGGGAATAGATTTATTGAAACTTTATTCCCTTTGAATATTGTGAAGACAGTGCACTTCTCAGGGTAAGCTGAATGATCATGCAGACCTACGCTGAGTATACGTCGTGCGATCGCTAGAGATTCTTCGGTACACACACGCAAGCAAACCGTATGTATATATGAAAAGTTTCTTTCCTGACTGGGTCTTATGGGAAGGTTAATACGTGACTTAATGGCTCACTCTGGTGAATTTTTGAGGTCTGTGGATTGCAATAAAACTCACTGGGTACGTTTTTTAGCACATTTTCGTCATTTATGCCATAATACAAGCTTGAGAGATGCGTTTATTGTTCGCAAATAAATTTCAAAGATGGCCTCGATACGCTCACCTGACTTGCCAGAATAATTGGCAACACTCTCTGGGTGACGTCATGTTTGGCTAGTCAACGGAAGTGATGCAGTGACGCCAATGCTTCGCTGGTTTGGCGCGCGATTTTCTGCTTCATGTGGTAATTGTTATTGTGTTGTGGACTGTACAAACCACTCGCACAAGGCGCAGAAAATTTTGCTATCCGGGCTTTACAAGTGACAGTGCTCTTCGTGAGAAGTGGATCAGTGTGACCAGGCGGGGCATCTGGTTACCGAGAAAAATAGCACGCGTGTGTTTCGATTATTTTTGGCGTGAGTCATGTACGTCCGAGTGATCACCACTGCCCGATAGCTCCGAGACACTGTCAGTTGCATGGTACATTCGACCGGTCGTTTTTCAGTGCTCCGGAGGCTCTGAAAATGTACATGAAATATCAACTAAGAACTATACTGCTGAATTCCCACTTTCAAACACGGTCAGAGCACTCACAAACGGCCACCCGAATGTCCCGTCAGACATGTTAGCTGACGCTGGGCGCACTTACATTTAGTCTGAGTGCCTGCTCGACCTGACTTTGATAGTTTTTCGTACTCCGCACCGGTGGGAGAAGCATTGTTCGACTTCCGGTCCATACCAAATAGTAACTCATACGTAGACAGTGTGCTCGGTCTTCTCTCGGTTTCGCTATTGCGCATTTTCGCTTATTAAAAAGTCACAGCTTTGCCGCAAAGGCGAAGCAATGAACGTGATAGCAACAAATTGTAAGGTCATGCGAAGTATAACAAGCAGATCAAAACGTGCCCCACGTTTCTCACGCACAAATGACGCACGAAAGGTACTCACAGGTACAGATGAACGCGAATAAGGGTCTCAGTTATTACTTCACTGTGCCTGAAAAGCGCGCCCTTTTCGCAAACGGAACCTGTGCAACGAGTGCAGTGACCTTTGTGCGCCCGGTAACTACAACAGAATTGTTCTCGTGAAAGCCAAGGCGTACGATTGACCCAACTGCCAGATATGCGAGCGCACGCGTGAGCATCCACTGCCCCCTCTTCACGGGCCAAAATACACTTGTGAAGTGAGAGCGCACTCCGCCGCGTCGTGACATGGCGACGCGCGCTCATTGCGCCCTCCCGCTGGTAACGCTAAAACACGATAGCCCCCCCTTCCCTCTACCCCCGAGATGCCCATCACCAGCGGTAAGTGGTAGGTATAAAGAGCTTGCCGTTTCAACCTTTGAAGAGGTGCTCCTTCGTGCATCAGTGGCTAACGCCCCGCACTTTCTAGCAAGAGGTCGGACTTTCGATTTCGTGCGCCTGAGTCCTTGTCAGGAATATTTTTATTTCTTGTTGACGCCAGAAATAAAAATAAAAGACATAGAAGTATGAAAATTGAAGAAATAGAAATAGAAAACTAGAAGAAATGAATGATGGCGACGACGAAGCCGACGCTGGTGGCAAAATCAAGCCGAGAGTGTCCATATAATTGCTATCGCAATAAAATATTTTCATGTTTGCTGAGAATATCAGCTATCGGGCACGTGACGAGAGTGTCTCAGGAACATATATCGAAGCACCATTACCCGGACATGGTTGAAAAATCGCCGGAGTTGGCCACTAAAGAAAGTGTTGAGGCGAGCTCGTCGGTAAGGATTCATTAGAATATACAGCGATTAGTGTACACGGAACGCATGACACAAGAACAAGTACGTGCGCATTTTGAAACGTACACTACACGGTGATGTGCGAAGGCGCTGAGTTTGTCATTGCCCCTTCGCTCACCCTACCTGACAAGAAATTTCGATATCTCTAACGATAATAAGAAGTATCTATAGGTCTAATGTCATCGTCACACCCAAATGCGTAAGTCCTCTTTCTCTGGTTAGCCTCCTTCTTTTTCTTACTGTCTATTTATATATGTTAATGCACAATAAAACAACCGTTGGCATCACGACTGTCCTCAAGATCTCATCTTGAGGGGTGCAAACCAATTTTACATCGCACGGGGGGAGGGAGGGGAAGGCGATGACTGTTGTTGTGGATAAGGTAGGGAGCAAGTGCTTGTGACCTTGAGGGGATCCCGTGCCCTTTTTGCACCATCCTGGCGATGAACATGGTTCGCAGCAGCTCACGCTCTTGTTCTTGTCTCATGCAATTTTTGTACATTAAGCGCTGTGTATTGTAATGGAACTTGATACGTACTGAACATAATCTAAACTTCTTGAGCGAAAGGTGACCACGACTGCCACAGTGGCTGACACGTACCTCTCCGTGCGCGCAGTACGTCTCCTTCCACTTCATGGCCATGTTCTTTTACTTCGGCCCCGGCCTCTGCAGCGTCATCAGCCTTCGCCTAAGCATATTCGAGTGCGCCGGAGGTATCATCGCAGGGGTACGTAACGTGACACTCTTTCTTGCTATATCAAGTGTACTCGATTCAGGCTAGTTTATAGCCATCTTCTATGCCTTTCAACAGTGCACTTTCCACCTCGAAAAATGAAAATAAAAATATCGAAAAATAAAAATAGAATAAGAGATAAACGATAGAAATTTATCTTGGAAATAGAGCAGAAAGTTAAGTTGTTAGGTATTCAACAGACGCTATCTAAACACGAATACATAAGAGAAGTCACGACACAAAAGACATCGTGTGTGTCTTGGCTTCTATATCGAGGGTACTCTGAAGCGAAAAAACACTACAAATACACAAGGACTAAACACGACGAGTGCTCCCTACAAACTGAGGTTCGACGTACTCTCAAACCTGTCAAGTTCATTTGTATTTTGTTTGTTTGGCGCTTACAAGTACCTCCACAAAGAAGTCAAGACACTCCCATGATGCTTCTTTTTGTATTGACTTGCTTTTTAACATGCAAAAACATATCTCGTGACACGAAACTGACCAAAAAGGACAAGCGTGTTAGATATTGACCGAGTCGTCCGCGAGACTCCTTTTACGAGCTTCCTTGGTGGCGTCATTTCTGGTTTGCAGATAATCGCCATGGTGTCGTCGGGCGTTCATCTCGTCCACGCCATCTACTGCCTCACGGGCACGGTGACCACTCACCACAACATCCACGTCGCCGACATCCAGGTCAGCCTGTCCGACCTCGCCCACTGAAGAGCCGTGCTCGAGCTTCCAGTACCGTACAAGCGATTTCGCTGTGTATATTTGTCGACGTCCGTACATAAACCTAGTAAAGTTCTTGTTGGTTATTCGTCGATCACGTAGATCTTGGACGATGATCGGCAGCGATGATGACCTCAAACGCAGGTAGTAGTGGAGGTTGAATGGACGACTTCGTTTATGGGAACGGAAAATATTATATACAACTGAGCTTAAAAGATACAAAGACAAACACAGAAAGACGTAGAGTCTCACTCTTCTACCTTTAACGAAAGTTACAGCCCAGACTGTTCTAAATTGTATGTGCCTCTAGCTTTACTGGTCTACCAGCGTTCTGATTGCAGCCCAGGCTAGATCTACGTACATGGTACGGAGCCTCGCCGATCTATCAGCACCACTGATTTCAGCCCAGACTGCCCAGACACAATCGTGCACATCAATATCTAGTGCAAAGAACAATGGAAATGGGAATGGAATGAAAAAACTTTATTTCAGTCCTGCAGGACGCGCTTAGCGCGTAGCGGAGCAAATGGGACGTGGCCGTATTTTAGCCCACCCTTCACCGCGGTGGCCAATTAAAGCGAAAATATTCGTTGGATACAGCCCACTGGGCAGGACCAAGACGGAAAGCCAAACTGCCAAGAAAAACAACGGCTTTCCTTCTTTCTCAGCCACCAGTGGTCGCAAACAGTGTCAGTAGCGGATGTCACGCGTGCGCGATTTATCGCTCACACTATCCGCTCTTCAACGACGTCGTTAGCCAGCAAAAGGGACGAGACAACGCGAAACGGGGTCTTGCCTCTTCAGCGTGCACCGCCGCTGGCAGATGCCCTCCAACAGCTCCGCCCGTGCTTCGGACCCACCAAGGGTGGTCTGTCTCCTGACCGGACGTGGCGTCTTCCCTGAACTTGAAAACAAGACCGCCGCGGCCGTGGCTCAGACCCCACGCCAGAGGAGGGGTGGCGGCACGCGACTGCCCCCGTGGCGCCATCACATGCAGCCGATACAACTGTCCGCATCGCACACAAATGCACCGGGAGGTGCGCGACACTGGTCTCCGCTCCAAAATCCGACCTTTCTCAGCATTCCGCGACCTCGCAGTTCATTCCTTGGCGCAAAATCACTCTCTCCATAAGCGCGCGACGCAGAAGAATTGGCCGAGTAGCCACCGTCTGCGAGCGAAATAGCAGTGCCCTCTTTCCCGTAAAAGGGAACGCGCCGGCCTCTTTAGGGCGCAACCATATGCGGCCTTACAAACATCCTCGCGTATCTTCGATGCTATACACCTGTGTCACTTCACTGCGCGATGGGCAACCCATACACAGTGCACATACTTAAAGTGACACTAAAGTAAACTATTAAGTCGATTTTGATTGTTGAAATGGTGGTCCAAAAAACTCGTAGTGCTACTTTTGTGCCAAGGAAGGGCCTATTTTGAAATGAGATAACATTTTAGTGGTCCGCATTGGGTTAGCGCACTTAAAATTAGCCGCCTCAAGAAGCGGACCGGCCGGACCGACTAACGTCACTGTTGCCGTGCACGACGTGGCCCGGCTTTACTGCGCTAGTAGCTGCAGCCGAATGCAGCGGGAGCGACAGCAGCAACAACGGCCATTGATCAATTTTCCGTCATAAGCTTCGAGATTGCAGACGTTTTTGTTTCAACTGGGCACTGCTAGATGGCACAACATGTCCCGCGTAACAACGTGAAAATTGAATTTTTGAACCACTCGCGCGATTCCCCATTGTCATAGAGTTCCTCGAAATTAACTAGAGGGCACTCTGGCGCTGCGATCGTTCAGTGACCATGGGAATGATCGGTAGCTCACACATTTGCCTAGTCTTCGTACTTGGGGGTGGCGAATCGTACTTACGGCTTCGTTTATTGCTGTGTCTCGATTTTGTTTTGAAAGAAAGATTCAACCTTTTTGAACTTCGTGACCCAATTTGGACGGGTAATTCGAAAAAAAATAGGGTGGTGAAGCGCAATCGCTGAACATTTGCTGATTTTTGTTTCGTGAGAAAACAGCTTCAAGCCACACGAACACACACGGAGCCAAGAGCAGGCCAGAAGTACGAAGTTAAGACAAATGTGTGAACTACCCATAATTCCCATGCTCGCTGAAGCGCTGTGCATTGCAGCTCCCATATACACTAGCGCCAGAGTTCCCTCTAGTGTATATTGGGAAACTCTATGCCCACGTCCGGTGGTTATTTTTTTTTCCGCGAATCAAACAGAAACGAACAAGCAGCATTTTACTGCGCCTCTCGATGCACAGAAGGTTCTTCAGTTAGTGAGTTAGATTGATTACTAGTGTAGGTGGTCCGTCTGATGTCATTGGGATCATTTTGAAATTGTCCTACTGCTGCGCTTGTGTTCTTGTGCATTTACCTTAATTTCTCGGTAAGTAGGGCGCTGTTGATAGTATTGTCGTTTTAGATGTTGTCATATATTGAACTTTTCCTCTGACGTAAATTGTTGTTTGACTTCAGTGTCCCATAAATGCGAAGCATTTTCTCACAAAGAAAAATCACTTTATGTATGTATGTATGTATGTATGTATGTATGTATGTATGTATGTATGTATGTATGTATGTATGTATGTATGTATGTATGTATGTATGTATGTATGTATGTATGTATGTATGTATGTATGTATGTATGTATGTATGTATGTATGTATGTATGTATGTATGTATGTATGTATGTATGTAATTGATTGATGGATATGAGGGGTTTAACGTCCCAAAGCCACCATTGGATTATGATAGACGCTGTAGTAGAGGGCTCCTGAAATTTAGACCACGTGGGGTTCTTTAACGTACATCCAAACCTGAGCACACGGGAGGCGGAAATGCAGCCGCTGCAGCCGGGATTCGATCCCGTGACCTGCGGGTTAGCAGCTGAGTACCTTTGCCACTAGACCAACGCGATGGGGCATGTATGTATGTATGTATGTATGTATGTATGTATGTATGTATGTATGTATGTATGTATGTATGTATGTATGTATGTATGTATGTATGTATGTATGTATGTATGTATGTATGTATGTATGTATGTATGCATGCATGCATGCATGTATGTATGTATGTATGTATGTATGTATGTATGTATGTATGTATGTATGTATGTATGTATGTATGTATGTATGTATGTATGTATGTATGTATGTATGTATGTATGTATGTATGTATGTATGTATGTATGTATGTATGTATGTATTATGAAGTCTTAGTTTGGAAGACGTTTATTAGGCCCGAAGAACCGGCAGCCGACAGCTGAGATGAACGAACCAAGATGATGCTACGTGACAACGATGAGGATGCATGAGCCACAGATGATAATGATGATAATGTACAGATGAAGAGGATTGGTATACTAAATGCCCACACTAATTCCCCCCACGTAAAAGCGGCCAGCCTGGCCGCGGCAAGTCAAGGGGACAAAGAACGTCGCATGAAGGGCTTCATACGGGAGACATGGACGACCTCAGTAGTTCGATAACGGCGATCTGCTGGGGCTACAAGTGGCGTCACGCGATAATTTACTGGTGAAGTTTCTTCAAGAACTGTGTACGGCCCGATAAACCGTGGCTGGAATTTGTCGCACAAACCTGGTGTGCGAATAGGCGTCAAAAGGAGCACTTCGTCTCCAGGTTGAAAGAATACAGCACGATGCGATTCATCATAAACCAGCTTTCTGTCTTGCTGTCGGGCTTCAGTGTTTATACGAGCACGTTGGCGGCTCTCAGCGAGCCGTAAAACGTATTCCTCTGGAGAGGATGGCGATGAATCCACATGGCAGGTAAAGGAAGAGACGTCGAGGAGAGAAGTAGGGGAGCGTCCATAAACTAGGTAAAATGGGGAGTAGCCGGTTGTCCGCCGAATAGCCGTATTGTAGGCGAAAGTTACGAATGGTAGGACTACATCGCAGTTCTTGTGGTCTGGTTGAATGTAGGCGGCGATAATGTCAGCAAGAGTGTGGTGGAATCGCTCAGTGAGGCCGTTAGTTTGGGGATCATAACTAGAGGCAGTCTTGTGAGTTGTGCCAGAGGCGCAAAGAAGTTCGTTCACTAGTTGTGAAAGGAAGGCCCTTCCACGGTCACTGAGCAATACACGTGGAGCACCATGACGCAGTATAATGGCTCGGAGGATGAAATCGGCAATTTCAGAAGCTGAACCGGTAGTGACGGATGCTGTCTCGGCGTAGCGCGTCAAATGGTCAACGGCTGTTACTATCCATCGGTTTCCAGCAGCACTGACTGGAAGGGGGCCATAAAGATCGATGCCTACAACTTCGAATGGCGTGGCTGGGCACGGAAGAGGCTGTAGTGTACCGGCTGGAGCAGATGTGGGTAGTTTTCTACATTGGCAGGTAGTGCAGGACCCAAGGTACCGAGCTACACTAGTGGTAATACCTGGCCAATAAAACCGACTTCGAAGGCGATCGTGGGTTTTGTGATAATCAAGGTGACCAGCCGTTGGATGGTCATGAAGTGCTCTGAGGACTTCGGATCGAAGCGATCGGGGTAGAACGGGAACCCAGCGCTGACCGTCAGGATGGTAAATTTTGCGGTACAGTACCGAGTTGTCCAGCTTAAACTGCGAGAGTTGGCGACGGAGCCTCGCATTAGGTGGACGGGAACTGCCAGTGAGGTAGCCTATAATACGTCGACAGTATGGGTCAGCCAGCTGTCGAGAAGAAAAATCGTGCGTGTCGTCCGAAGGCAGCTGGTCCATAGAGGCGAGAGAGGAAACCGCCGTAGACGTGGACTCCAAGGGTGTGTTGTGCAAAGTGATTGCGGAAACGCTGAGGGGAGCCGCTGGTAGTGGGCAGCGAGAGAGAGCATCGGCATCGCTATGCTTTCTGCCACACTTGTATACGATGTCAAAATCATACTCTTGTAGGCGTAGAATCCAGCGGCCGAGGCGTCCCGACAAGTTCTTGAGTGTCGAAAGCCAACATAAAGCATGGTGGTCGGTCACAATGGTGAAATGGCGGCCGTGAAGATAGGGACGAAATTTTTGCACTGACCAAACGATGGCGAGGCACTCCTTCTCGGTGATCGTGTAGTTCCTCTCGGCTGCGGAGAGGACGCGGCTGGCGTATGCAACGACTCGCTCTTGCAAAGAGTTGTCGCACTGCAGGAGCACGGCTCCTAAACCGTGGCCGCTAGCGTCTGTATGGAGGGAGGTCGGTGCACCATCGTGAAAACGAGAAAATACAGGATCTGTCGTGAGGGCACTCTTCAACCTGTCGAAAGCCGATTCACATTCCTGAGACCACTGAAAGGGCGTACCAGCAGCAAGTAGCTTATGGAGTGGTGCGGCTATGGAGGCAAAGTTTTGTATGAATCGCCGAAAGTAAGAGGCGAGACCAAGGAAACTTCGCAAATCTTTCGGCTTGTCAGGGCGAGGGAAGCGAAGCACCGCAGCAGTTTTCTCAGTTTTTGGACAAATTCCGTCCTTGCTCACAACATGACCGAGGACCTTGATAGATCTGCTGGTGAAATGGCACTTCTTGGTGTTAATTTGAAGACCAGCACCCACAAGGCAAGTCAAGACCTCGTCCACGCGTTGCAGATGTTGAGAAAACGTTGATGAAAAGACAACAATGTCATCGAGGTAACATAGGCAAGTCTTCCATTTCAGGCCACGCAGCACGGTGTCAATCTAGCGCTCAAAAGTTGCGGGCGCATTGCATAGACCAAACGGCATAACATTGAATTCGTATAGGCCGTCCGGGGTTGCAAACGCAGTTTTTTCTTTGTCATCTTCGTGCATGGGGATTTGCCAATAGTCGGCACGCAAGTCGAGGCTCGAAAAGAATTCAGCACCTTGTAAGGAATCGAGGGCGTCGTCGATACGTGGCATGGGGTATACGTCCTTCCTAGTGATCTTTTTGAGTGCTCGGTAATCGACGCAAAATCGTACGGAACCGTCTTTTTTACGCACCAGAACCACTGCAGACGACCAAGGACTGGTTGAGGGTCGGATTATCTCCCGTTGCAGCATATCGTCTACGTTTTCCTCAATGATTTTTCGTTCGGCTAGGGAGACGCGGTACGGACGACGATGCACAATGGATGTTCCGTCGGTCTGAATACGATGTGCTGTAGCAGTTGTCTGACCCAGGCTGGATGAATGAACGTCAAAAGAGTTTGCATGCTTTTGCAACAAATCAAGCAGCTGCTGCTTCTGCGAGTCTGTCAAGTCCTGGTTGATGGCTGCTGTAAAGGCCGAGGAAGCAGCATGATCTCCAGGATGGCCTTTAGAGGACACAGGGGTAAGAGGCACGACGCACACAGGCTCCAGATTGGCAACGCAGGCGACAGTAGTGCCCCGCGGCAGTAAAATTTTATCTGGTGTGGTGTTCGTAGCAGCGAGGACAGCTGATCCATTGTTGAAGCGAGCCACACCTGATGCGAGAGCTATGCCTTTATTAAGGCAACGGGGCGATGGAGTGACCAAAATGTCACCAGAGTCGACGTCGTTGGACAAAACTGTCACTAACTGATGTTAGTTCGAGGGTAACTCGATGTCTACAGCAGCGATTAGTCGAAGTGGCCAGTAGGTTTCGTCAAAAAGCAAGTGGTCTGTGTCTGTAAGATGGACGACACGTTGTGCACAAAAAATCGCCGCGGAAGCAGACGAAAGAAAGTCCCAGCCTAAAATGAGTTCGTGGGACCACGGGGATAGCACAGCGAATTGTATGTGATGAAGAATGTCGTCGATAAGCACACGGGCCGTACAGAGAGCGGAAGGGCGAATCATTGTTCCCTGGGCTGTAACCAGTGTTGGTCCATCATAAGGCGTCGTGACTTTTCGAAGACGGGTACACAAATCAGCACGAATAATTGAAAACCCAGCCCCAGTGTCCACCAAAGCATCAACGTCCACTCCCTCAACTGAGACTGCAATCATAATGTAAGGGCGCGCTGGAGGAATTGGAGTACTGTGTTGGAATGCAGTTTGTCCTCCAAAAACTGCATCGCTTAGTTTTCCGGACGCCGATCAGAAGCGAGGGAAGCAGGCTGAAGAGGAGAAGAGGAGCGACGGTAGGGCGATGGTGAACGGCGTCTGGTTGATCGATGACTACTGCGCAGTTCACCGGATGCTGGCGGAGATGGAGACCGACGCGGCGGTGACGAATAACGACGGCCCTGGTACAAGGCTCCTGCGGTATAGTCTCGTTCGCGTATGTCGTACCCTCGGCGCTCATCTTGCTGGCGCTTGCGGCAAAAGCGTGAAATGTGACCACGATAGCCGCAATAATAGCACGTGGGGCGTGTCGATCGATAAGGAGGGTAGTAGCTTGTGTTAGATGCACCGGGAGAGAGAGCAGTGAGAGGGACAGATGATGGCCCAGGCGGTGGTGATGGAAAGCTCGTGGGAAAGCTTCTGGGAGGTGCGGCAGCAACCGACGCGTACGGTCGTGGTGGCGACGTCGAGCTGACGGTGCCTGATGGTGCGGTGACGGCATGCGAGAACGATGGGAGAGTACGAGCGACAGTGGGCTGCAGGTGGGCCATATGGGTCATGGACGTGAGCTCCTCCCTGATGATATCCCGCAATGACGTTGAAGAAGACTGAATGGGAGACACTGAAGGTAGTGTGAATCCCATTGATTCTAATTCTTCGCGTATTATCACCCTTATTGTGTCTCGTAGGTTTGGATCTGCCGTAATACGGGCCGCGTCACTGTCCGGTTGTAGGCGCATCGACTCAAGTTATTCGAGGGGCTGACAGGTTGTCGCAACGTCAGCAACGGTAGCCGGATTCTGGATTGCAAGGGCATTGAATGCGACGGGTCCAATCCCCTTAAGAAGCTGGCGTACCTTGTCTGACTCTGTCATTGGGGTGTCAACCCGGCGGCAAAGTGAAAGGACATCCTCGATGTAGGAAGTATACGACTCCCCGATGTGCTGTTTCCGAGTCGCGAGAGCTGAACGGACAGCCGGTGTACCAAAGACATGGCGAAGCTGATCTTTGAAGGCTGACCAGTCGGGGATGCCGATGAAGTGGTTGAGGAACCACGTCTTCTTGACACCCGTGAGGTAGAATGACACGTAAGCGAGTTTGTAGGTGTTATCCCACCGGTTAGCAGCGCAGACACGTTCGAAATCGTCCACCATTCCTCCACATCTTCCCCGCGCATACCAGCGAAGAGATGGGGCTCACGCTGGAGGCTTTTAATGGCGCGAAAAGGCGCGGCACGCGGTGGCGGAGTGGGAACGGCTGCAGCACCGACCTCTTCTTCGTGCGACATATTTCCGGACACCTGGCCCAAGCGGCGACCTGAACGTAGCTCCAGGGGGTAGAGTGGTCGAGAGGATGACGGGGGATCCAACAGCACGCTCCACCACGTATGAAGTCTTGGTTTGGAAGACCTTTATTAGGCCCGAAGAACCGGCAGCCGACAGCTGAGATGAACAAACCAAGATGATGATGCTACGTGACAACGATGAGGATGCATGAGCCACAGATGATGTCACAGAACGAGCGCTAAAAATGGGCGCGCCGCGAAATTCTTGCAATAACGCGCGAAATAGACGCCGCGAGGTCAAAAGAAAAAAAAGAAAACAAACATCCAAGCCTCCCCGGGGCGCGCGCTCTCCTCTCGGAAGCGTGGCTTCGCCGACGAACCTCCTCACCCCACAACGGGGGTCGAGCAAGCGCTGGAAAGTTCCAGATGGAAATAGGCGTGGTCATACCGAGCTGAGTCATCTGCCGCGGAGGGCGTTCCAACCGTCTTGCCCTCTTCCCAGCCTTCGCTGCGTATCGCGCCGACGAAATGATGAGAACCTTCTGGAATGTCGCGCGGAAGGTATTTAACCGAGCAGCGGAGATGAGAGATCAGGAGAAGACGGAAGTTGCGCCAGAGTGCGAAGGGATCCCGCCGTGTAGTCGGCGAAGGTTTGTCGGTAGGGACGAAGCAGGAGATGAAGAGGATTTCCACCTGAGGGGTGAAGGCTCGAGCTACAGGCAAGAGCGTGTGTTTACCGCTATCGAGCGAAGACGCGTGGCAACAGCTGCGTGTGTGAAGCCGACGTGTTTCCGGCGAAGAAGTTGAAGCTTGAAGAGTGGCCAATTGAAGGCGCGAGGTTTCCTGGAAGAGAAACTTCGAGGGCGCGGAACGACAACAACGCTGGACTTTGAGTGAGTGATTCTCGGAAGAGTATCATCCAGACTTTTGTTCCAAGAACTTTGGACTGGATAGGTTTCTATCTCTTTAGTCTTTAAGTGTCTTGGTTGTTCAATGCATGCGACTGCATTGTAGAGCGTATCGTTCGTTGTCTATGTCCGTTGTTTTGAGTGTGGCTGATTGTACTGTGTAGTACGCTGTTTGATTGGTGACGTATTGTATGTAACTATTGTGGAGTGTGCATACGTGTGTATTGTTTTTGATCTGCCGTTAATGAGAATATAATTTTGTTTGTTTATCAACTCTCGGCTCTGACTTGTTCTTTGGACCACAGCTGGCGTCCGCTGGCGCGCCAAGAAGGACCACTTCTAAATTGTCCACGCTTTCGTGGTGCGGTTCGGGGGGCCGATACTTCGACCCTTGGAATTAGCCCGGCGATTGCCTCCCTAATAAACGGGACATGTGTGACAATTAATCTGGCGTCCGCGACACAGGACCTTTTGGTGCACAGTGTGTCCAAAGTAGTGAGAAAGAGCCTCGAGTGTTGATAGTGCTATCGGAACGATTTGGTGTGTTGTTCAGTGTTCTCGGTAACGAGTGCAGGGGAGTGTTCCGATAGACTGATTTAGGCAGATACTTTTTGCACGCGGCAAGGTTTTATTTGCGACTTGCGAGACAAAATGGATCTCGAAAAGTTAGTCACTCTTGGTGTGAAGATGGGTCTTTCTGGCGCCGAACTACGGAAGTGGGTCACCCAGAAGGAAAAAGAAGAAAAAGAGAGGGCCAAAGAAGAAAAGGCAGCTGAGTTGGAAAAAGAAAGGCTGGCTGTTGAAAGAGCCAAAGCGGAAAAAGAAGCTGAGTTGGAGAGAGAGAGGTTGGCAGCTGAGAGAGCCAAGGAAGAAAAAGCAGCTGAGTTGGAACGAGAGAGGTTGGCAGCTGAAAGGGCGAGAGAAGAAAGAGAAGCAAAGGAGCGACAGCTCAAAGAAGAAAGAGAGGCAAAAGAGCGACAGCTGAGAGAAGAAAGAGAGCAGCAATTGAAATTGGAGCTGGAGAGAGAAAAGTTGGCAGCCGAAAGGGCGAGAGAAGAAAGAGATGCGAGGGAGCGACAGCTGAAAGAAGAAAGAGAGGAAAGGGAACGGCAGCACGAGATGGAACTCGAACGGCTCCGTTTGCAACAGCGAAGTGAAACTCCCGTCCAACCTAGAGTTGAAAGCAGCGAACGGGAAGATCATGGCTTCCGCTTGAACCCAAGCAAGCTGCTCGTCGCGTTTGATGAAAGGAAGGACGACCTTGACGCGTACCTTCACCGATTTGAGACGATTGCGAGGAGCCAGAATTGGCCGGAACATCAATGGGCAACTGCTTTGAGTACTTGCTTGAGTGGTGAAGCGCTCAGTGTGTACGGTAGGCTGACGCCGACCGATGCAGCCAACTATGCAAAGGTGAAAGCTGCTTTGCTGAAGCGATTTAGGTTTACTGTAGAAGGATTCCGGGACAGATTTCGGACAGGAAAGCCAGCTGATGGTGAGACGGCTACGCAGTATGCCGCCCGACTTTGCCATTATTTCGACAGATGGATTGAACTTTCAGGGACAGCGCAGGAGTACGATGAACTTAGAGAGCTCCTAATTAGAGAACAATTTCTTACTAGTTGCCACCCAAGCCTGTCGCTGTAGTTGAAAGAGAGGAAGGCTGAGTCACTTGAAGGAATGCTTGAATTGGCTGATCAATTCTTGGAAGCGCAAGGTGGCACTAATTTGGCCAAGGTCAAGAAGGATTGTCCCGAGGAGTCGAAGAAATTGGCTCCCGAAGAAAAGAAGCGTGTACCAGAGAGCATACCGCGATGTTTTCTGTGTAACCGACTGGGTCATCGCGCGAAAAACTGTCGAACGATCTTTACGAGCCTTACGGTTGTAAAATGTTTCAAGTGTGGTCAGACTGGGCACAAAGCAGACGCATGTCGAAACGGAGCGAGTCAAACTCACCAGGTGTCCTGTGTGCTAGCAGCACCGAAATCCGATGATAAGGCCGTCACAGATGGATTCGTAGAGTTGAAAAGTGGGGAGAAAATTCCTATTGTGGGTGCGGTAATGGCAAAACAGCCAACCGGTGTTTCGAAGGGAATGCCAACGCTGCCTGGAAAAGTTGCGGACAAAAAGGTTACAGTGTTAAGAGATACCGGCAGCTCCATGGTTATCGTGCGGAGAAATTTGGTACGGAAAAGTGAGTTGACTGGCAAAACGAAACCGGTTTGCTTAATTGACCGTACAGTTCGGATGCTTCCCGAAGCAGAGATTGAGGTGGAAACCCCGTACTTCAGCGGGAAGGTTACTGCTTTATGCATGATGACCCCCCTGTACGACCTTGTCATCGGAAACATCGACGGGGCGCGCGGACCGAATGATCCGGAATGTTTGGGAGAAGTCCCTAAGATAGAGTCCTCGCCAACCCAGCGACCGCGAGATACAGGGGAGGAGCCGCCCGTGACGGATCTCACTAGAGCTCAAGGTGAAGCCGCCGCGCAAGAGACAGCGAATGCGAAGATGATCGAGTTGAATGAATTCACGTGCTGGGCAGCCGGACGTACGTCGGCACGACCTCAACTGACCGACAGTGTAAAGGTGACGGAGTCGGCCAGCCAGGCCAAATGTCGTGACATGAACAAGCGGGTGACCGGATTGGTTGAGCGTTATCACCCGTTAACAGTGTCAGAAGTGACAACGATGGCTGAGATGCCGGCTCAGATATCGTCGTTGGAAAGGGCTCACCGAAAAAGAACGTGGAAACACAAGAAGAGATCGAGCGAGCACTGCAAGAAAGGGCGCAAGCGCCGCTCAAAGTACACAGGATAAGTGCTGAAGTCGAATCAGAATGTGTTTGGCAGTGCTGAGTGCCATATGTTG